>NW_025533653.1:300000-567160 GCF_020615455.1 Coregonus clupeaformis
ACAGGTTTCCCGTTACGACGTCGACCACGAAGATCCATCTGCTAGCCACGGCACGCTAGCACACGCAAGCCATGCCTCTTGCTCGCCAGTGCTGTAGCAGCCCCCGAACTACCTCCGAACTCTCCTATTGCTGTTCACTGGACGTTATGATAACTCAACTATACAGCTGATGCCTGCTGGACTGTTCCTTTATACGGTACTGCATCCTGTTTATGTTTAGCCTCTGTCGCTAAACATAAACTTTGTCGCCATTACCAGCTGTTGTCTTAGCTCTCTCGAATAACACCTGTCATGTGTGCATACATTTTTACGTATGGGTGGTCCCGGGGATAGAACCCACTACCCTGGCGTTACAAGCGCCATGCTCTACCAATTGAGCTACAGAGGACCACAACAGAGGACCATGTCAATATGCCTTGCTTATTGCTGTTTTGGTTATTTCTTATTGTACTATTTCACTGTAGAGCCCCCAGTCCAGCTCAACCTGCCTTAGATAGCTCCTTTGTCCCACCCCCCATACACGCAGAGACCAACTCAATCGGTGCCTCCAGTGATGCTATCTCTTTCATCGGTACCCAACGCTTAGGTTTACCTCCACTGTACTCATATCCTTCCATATCCTTGTCTGTACATAATGCCCTGAATCTATTCTACAACGCCCGAAAATGCAAGTAAAAAAATGTTATACATTGATTTGCATTTTAATGAGGGAAATACGTATTTGACCCCTCTGCAAAACATGACTTAGTACTTGGTGGCAAAACCCTTGTTGGCAATCACAGAGGTCAGACGTTTCTTGTAGTTGGCCACCAGGTTTGCACACATCTCAGGAGGGATTTTGTTCCACTCCTCTTTGCAGATCTTCTCCAAGTCATTAAGGTTTCGAGGCTGATGTTTGGCAACTCGAACCTTCAGCTCCCTCCACAGATTTTCTATGGGATTAAGGTCTGGAGACTGACTAGGCCACTCCAGGACCTTAATGTGCTTCTTCTTGAGCCACTCCTTTGTTGCCTTGGCCGTGTGTTTTGGGTCATTGTCATGCTGGAATACCCATCCACGACCCATTTATAATGCCCTGGCTGAGGGAAGGAGGTTCTCACCCAAGATTTGACGGTACATGGCCCCGTCCATCGTCCCTTTGATGCGGTGAAGTTGTCCTGTTCCCTTAGCAGAAAAACACCCCCAAAGCATAATGTTTCCACCTCCATGTTTGACGGTGGGGATGGTGTTCTTGGGGTCATAGGCAGCATTCCTCCTCCTCCAAACACGGCGAGTTGAGTTGATCCCAAAGAGCTCGATTTTGGTCTCATCTGACCACAACACTTTCACGCAGTTCTCCTCTGAATCATTCAGATGTTCATTGGCAAACTTCAGACGGCCCTGTATATGTGCTTTCTTGAGCAGGGGGACCTTGCGGGCGCTGTAGGATTTCAGTCCTTCACGGCGTAGTGTGTTGCCAATTGTTTTCTTGGTGACTATGGTCCCAGCTGCCTTGAGATCATTGACAAGATCCTCCCGTGTAATTCTGGGCTGATTCCTCACCGTTCTCATGATAATTGCAACTCCACGAGTGAGATCTTGCATGGAGCCCCCAGGCCGAGGGAGATTGACAGTTATTTTGTGTTTCTTCCATTTGTGAATAATTGCACCAACTGTTGTCACCTTCTCACCAAGCTACTTGGCGATGGTCTTGTAGCCCATTCCAGACTTGTGTAGGTCTACAATCTTGTCCCTGACATCCTTGGAGAGCTCTTTGGTCTTGGCCATGGTAGAGAGTTTGGAATCTGATTGATTGATTGCTTCTGTGGACAGGTGTCTTTTATACAGGTAACATACTGAGTGAGATTAGGAACACTCCCTTTAAGAGTGTGCTCCTAATCTCAGCTCGTTACCTGTATAAAAGACACCTGGGAGTCAGAAATCTTTCTGATTGAGAGGGGGTCAAATACTTATTTCCCTCATTAAAATGAAAATCAATTTATAACATTTTTAAATGCGTTTTTCTGGATTTTTTTGTTGTTATTCTGTCTCTCACTGTTCAAATAAACCTATCATTAAAATTATAGATTGATAATTTCAGTGGGCAAACGTACAAAATCAGCAGGGGATCAAATACTTTTTTCCCTCACTGTATCATTCCAGTGTTAATACGAAATTGTAACTATTTTGCACTATGGCCTATTTATTGCCTTACCTCCATAATTTACTACATTCGCACACACTGTATATATATTTTCTGCTGTATTTTTGACTTTATGTTTTGTTTACCCAATATGTAACTCTGTGTTGTTGTTTTTATTGCACTGCTTTGCTTTATCTTGGCCAGGTCACAGTTGTAAATGAGAACTTGTTCTCAACTGGCTTACCTGGTTAAATAAAGGTTAAATAAAAATAAAAATAATAAATTAAAGATCAAATTGTTACAAAGAATGAATGTATGGGCTACATTTATGAAAATAATACATGCATGTACTTAAATTATCAATCTTGAACACGATACACTCAATTATCACTCAAAAAAAGTATAATGACTGAGTGCACCACAAACATATTTCCAGGGTGTTGATGCATCCTCCTCCCAATACAGCCTCTTCCAACACCGCGGGTAGAGGAAGGGTATGCATCTGCAAAATGTACGTTTTGCTTTGATGTCAAATCAACTTCTATTGTTGCTAGCTACCTTATCTGTTGTGCAAACTAACATACTACTGAACCGTGACACTAGCATATCAACATGCATAATGATATTGAAAGACAGCAACGTATTCACCTAAAAATATACGTGTTTAGGCATATCATTAGTTAGCTAGCTACCTATCACATGAATTGTGCTAAAATATGATAGCTAACGTTAGCTAGCTAAGCGCTAGCCAGTCAGTCAGTGGCGCTGACAGATTGAAACAGGTATCAACAAAATGTGTTTCACTCTATGCCATAAAACATGATATTGCTAACTAGGCATGTAAACGTTTATTAGGAAGTTTAATTGATAAGTTAGACACTCACCAGACAACTTTGGTAGGTACTGTAGCTAGCTAGCAGTGGTGTAAAGTACTTAAGTAAAAATACTCGTTTTCTTGGGGTATCTGTACTTTACTATTTATATTTTTGACTACTTTTACTCCATACATTTTCCCTGACACTCAAAATTACTCATTAGATGGTGAATGCTTAGCAGGACAGGAAAATTGTCAAATTCACGCACTTATCAAGATAACATGTGGTCATCCCGACTGCCTCTGATCTGGCAGACTCACTAAATACAAATGCATCATCCAGAAACTGCTTCTGGTAAACTGTTTGCCACTTCAAATACAATCTTGAGAGAATTGTCTGCCAGAAAAAATCCTCTGGCGAACTGTTTGCCACTAGTTGCAATAAATATTATTGTTGCCAAAGGATTGCTGCAGATTCACCACTAGTGGCAAACGTTTGCAAACATCTGGCAACATTTTGTGGCACACTATTTAGTTTGTAGCAAATATGCCACAAACTTGCGGGGACGTTTGCAGCAACAAATTCATTTTTCTAATGGCTGGTCTGGACAGGAGTCCGTTCTAAATGCAGTATTCAGTCAAATTGATCAACAGCCTTTATTGCAGGTGTTAAAGTTCTGTCACTGCGACGTATTTCTGTCATATGGAATCTTGAATTCTTTATACAATTTGTTTTATTTCCAATTGAAAAGAACTGGAATTGGTCAAACTTGCATTTTAAAGCAAAAACATATACAGTATCTCACAAAAGTGAGTATAACCCTCACATTTCTGTAAATATTTGAGAATATATTTTCATGTGACAACACTGAAGAAATGACACTTTGCTACAATGTAAAGTAGTGAGTGTACAGCTTGTATAACAGTGTAAATTTGCTGTCCCCTCAAAACAACACAACCCACAGCCATTCATGTCTAAACCGCTGACAACAAAAGTGAGTACACCCCTAAGTGAAAATGTCTAAATTGGGCCCAAAGTGTCAATATTTTGTGTGGCCACCATCATTTCCCAGCACTGCCTTAACCCTCTTGGGCATGGAGTTCACCAGAGCTTCACAGGTTGCCACTGGAGTCATCTTCCACTCCTCCATGACAACATCACAGAGCTGGTGGATGTTAGAGACCTTGCACTCCTCCACCTTCTGTTTGAGGATGCCCCACATATGCTCAATAGGGTTTAGGTCTGGAGACATGCTTGGCCAGTCCATCACCTTTACCCTCAGCTTCTTTAGCAAGGCAGTGGTCGTCTTGGAGGTGTGTTTGGGGTCGTTATCATATTGGAATCTCCAAAGGGCGGGGATCATGCTCTGCTTCAGTATGTCACAGTACATGTTGGCAATGAATTGTAGCTCCCCAGTGCCGGCAGCACTCATGCAGCCCCAGACCATGACACTCCCACCACCATGCTTGACTGTAGGCAAGACACACTTGTCTTTGTACTCCTCACCTGGTTGCCGCCACACACGCTTGACACCATCTGAACCAAATAAGTTTCATCAGACCACAGGACATGGTTCCAGTAGTCCATGTCCTTAGTCTGCTTGTCTTCAGCAAACTGTTTGCGGGCTTTCTTGTGCATCATCTTTAGAAGAGGCTTCCTTCTGGGACGACAGCCATGCAGACCAATTTGATGCAGTGTGCGGCGTATGGTCTGAGCACTGACAGGCTGACCCCCCACCCCTTCAACCTCTGCAGCAATGCTGGCAGCACATACGTCTATTTCCCAAAGACAACCTCTGGATATGACGCTGAGCATGTGCACTCAACTTCTTTGGTCGACCATGGCGAGGCCTGTTCTGAGTGGAACCTGTCCTGTTAAACCGCTGTATGGTCTTGGCCACCGTGCTGCAGCTCAGTTTCAGGGTCTTGGCAATCTTCTTATAGCCCAGGCTATCTTTATGCAGAGCAACAATTCTTTTTTTTCAGATCCTCAGAGAGTTCTTTGCCATGAGGTGCCATGTTGAACTTCCAGTGACCAGTATGAGGGAGTGTGAGAGCGATGACACCAAATTTAACACACCTGCTCCCCATTCACACCTGAGACCTTGTAACACTAACGAGTCACATGACACCAGGGAGGGAAAATGGCTAATTGGGCCCAATTTGGACATTTTCACTTAGGGGTGTACTCACTTTTGTTGCCAGCGGTTTCGACATGAATGGCTGTGTGTTGAGTTATTTTGAGGGGACAGCAAATTTACACTGTTATACAAGCTGTACACTCACTACTTTACATTGTAGCAAAGTGTCATTTCTTCAGTGTTGTCACATGAAAAGGTATACTCAAATATTTACCAAGATGTGAGGGGTGTACTCACTTTTGTGAGATACTGTATATATCATAACTGAATCTTAAGTCGATCTCAGATCAATTGTCTGCGGGGCCAAGTTAATACATGTACAAAATTATCCTCTTTCCCCAAAAGCATGATGGAGGTTAACCCCCTGTGAATCTCACAAAAAAACAATCCTCTGGGGTTGAGACCTCTCGTTTGTATTTGAATGTTTTAAATGACAAGCTGTAAAACATTATCCTAAATATAAATCATCAACTTAGTGAATACCATTGGTGTTTAATATTGTGTTTATTTTACCTTTATTTCTACAGGTAGTCCCATTGAAACCAAGGTCTCTTTTACAAGGGAGCCCTGTGTTTTTACAATTTACACATTTTATAGAATACAAGCAACAGTTAAAATACACTAAAATCTCAAATACACTCATAGTTAACATCTACAGTGAAGAGAACAAGTATTTGATACACTGCCGATTTTGCAGGTTTTCCTACTTACAAAGCATGTAGAGGTCTGTAATTTTTATCATAGGTACACTTCAACTGTGAGAGACGGAATCTAAAACAAAAATCCAGAAAATCACATTGTATGATTTGTAAGTAATTAATTTGCATTTTATTGCATGACATAAGTATTTGATCACCTACCAACCAGTAAGAATTCGGCTCTCACAGACCTGTTAGTTTTTCTTTAAGAAGCCCTCCTGTTCTCCACTCATTACCTGTATTAACTGCACCTGTTTGAACTTGTTACCTGTATCAAAGACAACTGTCCACACACTCAATCAAACAGACTCCAACCTCTCCACAATGGCCAAGACCAGAGAGCTGTGTAAGGACATCAGGGATAAAATTGTAGACCTGCACAAGGCTGGGATGGGCTACAGGACAATAGGCAAGCAGCTTGGTGAGAAGGCAACAACTGTTAGCGCAATTATTAGAAAATGGAAGAAGTTCAAGATGACGGTCAATCACCCTCGGTCTGGGGCTCCATGCAAGATCTCACCTGTGGGGCATCAATGATCATGAGGAAGGTGAGGGATCAGCCCAGAACTACACGGCAGGACCTGGTCAATGACCTGAAGAGAGCTGGGACCACAGTCTCAAAGAAAACCATTAGTAACACACTATGCCGTCATGGATTAAAATCCTGCAGCGCATGCAAGGTCCCCCTGCTCAAGCCAGCACATGTCCAGGCCCGTCTGAAGTTTGCCAATGACCATCTGGATGATCCAGAGGAGGAATGGGAGAAGGTCATGTGGTCTGATGAGACAAAAATAGAGCTTTTTGGTCTAAACTCCACTCGCCGTGTTTGGAGGAAGAAGAAGGATGAGTACAACCCCAAGAACACCATCCCAACCGTGAAACATGGAGGTGGAAACATCATTCTTTGGGGATGCTTTTCTGCAAAGGGGACAGGAAGACTGCACCGTATTGAGGGGAGGATGGATGGGGCCATGTATCGCGAGATCTTGGCCAACAACATCCTTCCCTCAGTAAGAGCATTGAAGATGGGTCGTGGCTTGGTCTTCCAGCATGACAACGACCTGAAACACACAGCCAGGGCATCTAAGGAGTTGCTCCGTAAGAAGCATCTCAAGGACCTGGAGTGGCCTAGCCAGTCTCCAGACCTGAACCCAATAGAAAATCTTTGGAGGGAGCTGAAAGTCCGTATTGACCAGCGACAGCCCCAAAACCTGAAGGATCTGGAGAAGGTCTGTATGGAGGAGTGGGCCAAAATCCCTACTGCAGTGTGTGCAAACCTGGTCAAGACCTACAGGAAACGTATGATCTCTGTAATTGCAAACAAAGGTTTCTGTACCAAATATTAAGTTCTGCTTTTCTGATGTATCAAATACTTATGTCATGCAATAAAATGCAAATTAATTACTTAAAAATCATACAATGTGATTTTCTGGATTTTGTTTTAGATTCCATCTCTCACAGTTGAAGTGTACCTATGATTTTTATTTATTTTATTTCACCTTTATTTAAATTACAGACCTCTACATGCTTTGTAAGTTGGAAAACCTGCAAAATCGGCAGTGTATCAAATACTTGTTCTCCCCACTGTACATCTCTCAGCTATCGGGTCTTCAATCAATACCCTAAACTGCCTGAACATCCAATTTCAACGAAATCTGCAGTGGGGCGCATCAAAACTAAAAGTGGATCTAACCAATTCGGTGGAGACATGAAGATAAGAACTTCAAGAGTTAACCAACTCTGCAAACGTGTTTTGTAACTCTTGTCTTTATACTGACCGATGGGACTTTAATGAGGACCTGCCAACCTTTTGATACAGGATGCAGTGATGCGTATTAAAACTGTCACCAGTGATAAAGCGAAAGGTGCTATGGTAGACGGCATCCAAAGGTTTAAGAGTAGTGGCTGCTGCATTCCGATAAATGGTGTCGCCATAGTCAAGAACTGGCAGGAAAATTGACTGTACAATCTACTTCCTGCTATTTAGGGAGAGACTATCTATTTCTCATCTGTATGTTTTTAAAAACATTAAGTCTTTGTCAATCCAAATGCCCAGATATTTGTAGGCAATGGGAGAACCAACCAATGAATAAATATGTAGTCCATCTGAAATATTATTGCGAGAACTAGAGAACAACATGTAATTAGTCTTGCCCATGTTAAGTACAAGTTTTAAACCAACCAGGGCTTTCTGTAAGGTAACAAGGTCAGATTGCAGCTCTAACATTGCCTGGTCAACAGTTGGGGCAATGGCAACCATAACTGTAGCGTCTGCATACAGATTAATATTACAAGTTTTAACAGATAGACCAATATTATATATAGAAATAGTAAAGAGAACAGATCCCAGTATCGACCACTGCGGTACACCTTTTTAATATCCAGGAATCTAGACTTAACGCCCTCAGAGATCACACATTGCCTGTGTCCCAAATGACAAGGATGCTGCCTTTTGAACCAGCATTTCTAGGCAGGACATCAAAATTGGCATGTCCCAATCCCAAGGTACCTAAAATGCTGGCTTCTAAGGTGTATTCATTCAGCCGATTTTGAAGGCAGCATCTCATGTATCCTTCGCCGGGAGGCTATCCCATAACACCATGCGGCGCACTGAAAATTCTAAACAATTCTGAGTTAATGGCAGACACAAGTCCCCGCTTGGGAGAACATTTTTCAGAAGAATAAGGAATAACTTTGCAAAATGTAAGTATAACATTTATTTATTCACCAAATTATGTTAACATTTTCAACAAATTACTTTCCTATGTATTTTGAATTCAAATGTTGAGTAACAGCCCATTGCCAAGCTAACGTTAGCTAGCTAACATGTAGTACGCGATAGCTAGCTAATGTTAGGCGATCTCGTCCCTGCTTATCGGCTGTTTTGAGATTAACAACTAAACTAACTAGGCCTATTCATAGATTCAATAGTGTCAATTGTGAAGACCCGGACAGTTTTTAAATCATGAATTGGTGAACTTGCTAGCCAGCTATAGACATGTGGCAAATAGTTTTTGCAATTTTTTTCATGGGAGTGGGAACCTGATCTTGTTTCACTCCATTGCATTGGCTTGGCAGGAGAAAACAGTCCTGCCCGACTCGTTTAGAGGTAAGACATGTAAAAAAAAGTGCAATATCTGATGAAAAACATAGGAAATGCAGCCAGCTGTGTTCTGTTCATTCTAGGCTTGCTAGCCAGTCAAGTTATTTGTGTATTCTGTTGATGAGTCTGTTTAGCAAGCTTGCTGGCTAGCTAGTTGCATGCAGTGTCTGTTTACGCAACGTAACTTTCCCTTCCTTCCCCTATTGTGTTGCGCATCTGGGTTTGGTGTTACTAGTTAAAATGTAAGGCTCAGTTATTCTACTCTTACTGTTAACAACTGAACCAGCCAAAACATTTGCAAAACTGTTAACAAAACATTTGTAAAGGTAGTTATGTGACTTGAACCAGCACTGAAATTTGAGCATTGAGGTTAATTTCTCCCCCCTTGTCTATGCTTGAAGGCCATCTCACCCTGACACCCTGCAGATGTAAAGAACTTGTTGGGAACCTCCCAGACACCAGGATAATCACTATATCCCAGGATTTTATTAAGGAGTGTGCAACAGCACAATGTTAGATAGAAATAGATTCACCCATTTTGTCATGCAGATATGTCAGGACATTGTATCTTACTTATGAGGCTCAGTCTAAAATACAGATTTGATTTTCTGTCCCAGGGGGATTGCACTGTGGGCAAATCTTCAATTTAGACCACAATTAGTTGAAAGGAGATGGAATAAAAACTTGTAAACTCCTGTCCTGTGTATAAAAAAACAACCTGTGGCGGTCATGACTACATTTTTGCCCTCATGTACTGAACAAGCTAATGAATGTTGGAGGTTAATCTCCTTGAGATGTCCCTCACTTGGGAATTATTTATTTTGTACAATGGACTGTGTTTTAAGGACTCATGAACAGATACAGGAAAACCAATACAATTATTAACATTTATTCAAAATGACAAGTGTTGATGTCTCCACATGTTTCTGGTTTTGAGGCTTGGGCATCTGTTTTTCGCTTGCAAGGAGAGAGAGAAAGACATCAATAATATTACAATGCTGTATTCATTTCATTGAATATACTGTATGTTGCTGTTTGATATTCATTTACATAATTATATTGGACATGTTATCCTTTCTCACATGCCAGTATTTGTATCCAATGCATTTAGCTTACATTAGGATGAAGTAGCTTTATCTAGTTAGATTGCATCATATCACCTTTCAATATTAGTTATCAACTAACATAAAACCATGTTATGCTGAACATCAGTGTCATTTAATATAATATGCACGGTGTGATAGTACACAATGTAAGCCTACTCATAGAAAAAACATTAGCAGCTCTAATGCAATATTAGCTTCACAGTGAAACGTCACTATTCTGGCTATGAATCATTCTTAAACAGTCAGTAATATATCTTGTTTAGCTAGCTCAAAAAAACGCCTCCTGTATCATGCATACAAGGCTGCTTGTCTGTCCGATGGAGCTGCAGACCTAGCAATATGCGAGAGGAGGACCCTATACCGTAGGATAATTATGCTGGTCGGTGTCAACTTAATTCATGAACAGGGACTGAGGAGATCGATTATTTTACTTGTTATTCGTGTCAGATATTTCCATTTTGGGATAGTTGTTCACTGAATTGCTAGCACTATTTGCTCACGCTGCTATAGTGGCTACAACGTAAACAAAATTATTGCGCTAGATGGAATGCGTTGTCACGTCATGCTGCCTTCGAATCCCTTCCCAAATGGCAGTTATTTAATGGAAAAGTGCTACCTACTATGGTATGTGCCTTTTGGATGAAGGTAGGCAGCTGCCTTTGGATTGGGACACAGCCATTGAGTCCTGTCTGACAGATGATTTTCCAACCACTTGCATGAAGCCTGATCCAGGCCTATATCAGTCAACCTTTGAATAAGAATGTGATGGTCAACGGTATCGAAGACCTTGGACAGGTCTATAAATAAGGCAGCACAATTATTTTTATGATCCAAGCAATTTAACACATCATCTAAAATAAGTATAGCAGCTGAAACTGTGCTATGTCCAGGTCTAAAACCAGATTGGTGCACATTAAGAATAGGGTGAGAAGTTACAAAACGTTCTTAGCTGAAAGTTAGTCAGGCATTCTAAAACTTTGGAAAGGCAAGATCATTTGGAAATTGGACGGTAGTTACCTAAGTCAGAAGGATCTCCTCCGATCTCCTCCTTTATGTAGTGGGAGGACATGTGCTGCTTTCCAGATCTTAGGGACAACACCAGAACCAATTGTCAAGTAAAATATATAGGTAAAAATCAGGGTTTCAGCATAAATAAAATAAAAAAATGACACACTGTTATTTATTTTACTATGTAAAATGTTGTAAATGTTTTGGCGCCAAACTGGTGGCAGTTGTGAAAAAAGTTAATAGTTGGAAGAGTTGCAGAGTTAATTGAAAATAATGCCATTGTTGATTAGATGCTTTTCTCATTAATTAGGCTATTTTCTATTGAAAAACAGAAAGGAAAACGCCACACACTGCTGCTCATGCTCCCAGGTTATATTTATTTATAACAACGTTTCGACCCTTAGGTCTTCATAAGGCATCCATATCCCAGGTGGGGGTGGAAGGTCCTATATATAGGGGCAATACTCAGTGACATCACTTCCTGAAACAGGAGGTAAAAAATGTATAACATAGGTTCACAATATTAACATTCAATGTATCAAAATATATGATCATATACAAGGAATGTGATCAATATTTACAGTAATATACATACAATGTTCAATTAGGATTTAAAAAAAACACACACAATTTGGACATATTGAAACTATAAAACAAGTCAAACTCCTTGTTAAGGCCAAGAGGAGATAGTGTGTTGAGCCTGTGGATCCAGAAAGATTCCCTTTGAAGAAGTTTCCTCTCAATGTCCCCTCCCCTGCATGACATCTTGACCATTTCTATTCCAATGTATCTCAGAGAACTAATAGGATGTCCAGCTTGTACAAAATGAACAGCAACCCTTCTTTGTCTCACCTGTCTGTATATTGCTACGGTGCTCACAGATCCGTGTCTTGAGGCTTCTGTGGGTTTTCCATATGTAAGACAGACAACAAGGACATTTCAACATGTAAACAACATTGGTGGACATGAAGGTAATCAGGCCTTTGTCCTGTGGGGGATGGGTAAATTAGTTGCATTTGTACGTGAAGCTGCATTGAGCACATTGGCCACATTTGTAATAACCCTCCGGAACCTTGTCCAAGAAAGTTTCCTTTTCTCTGGTGGGTAATCAGATTTAACCACAATGTCTCTCACGTTTGGGGTCTTTTAAAGACCATACGTGGAGGATGTTTAAAAATTTCAATTGTGGGTCAGTATCAATAATGTACCAGTGCTTCTTAATAATGTCCTAAAATGCCTTCCCCAATGGTGAGTATTGCGTAAAGCATGAGGGGACATGTTATGCTTTTTCTTTAACTTTTGGTTGAAGGCTTTCCAGCTGTGTTAGTCCTTCAAAACAATCATTGGCATGTTTTACCCAATTGTCCTTGAACCCCCTTTCCTTAAACCTCTGTGCGAGGTCCGTGGTCTGTTTCTGATAAGAAGCATCAGAGCTGTATATTCTTCTGATGCAACTGAATTGACTTATAGGGAGACTTTTAATAAGTGGACGGATGAATGGATGAAAGCTGTCACCTCTAAGGAGGGTAATCCTGTCCGTAGGTTTGCTATAGAGATCTGTAGAGCGGCGTTTTCCTTTCTGCTTTTCACAAATTTGCCTACAACTCTAGCAGCTGCGGAAAGTACCTGGATGTGCGTATGTTCTTCAGCTTTTGCTATTTTCTATTGAACCATATGAATAATAAAATAAAGTTATTCTAGTATAAATTACCAAAGTTACCACAGATTGCCATAGATTACCTGTTCATTTCCCAAATTACTGAAGATTTCGGTAACTTTGGTAAATTACCGGTAGCTTTGCAACCCTACACAAAGAGAACCAACCAGTAAAAAGCACAGTCCCTTCATTATCGACAATTCGTGCTGACAACATCAAGGAGCCTTTCCAGTCTCTGAAGTCAGGACTTCAAGTTAGATTTCAACCAGACTATATCCAACCATGTTTGTGCACAGAATATATCATGAGATACCCCTAGAGTCAATGTCCGCACCCCTGCGGAAATCGAATCTGTTTAAACTAGAGATATTTGCATAGTCTGCATCTCAATCACAGGAGGATGGTGGCACCTTAATTGGGGAGAACGGATAGAGCACAACGTTTTACAGATCTTTTATTAGTCTTTTTTTTTTTTTTTTATCCATCCCTCTTCGGAGGACACATATATTCTTGGGTTTTTACAGCTTTTCTGCTACATATACAGTGCATTCGGAAAGTATTCAGACCCCTTGACTTTTTCCACATTTTGTTATGTTACAGCCTTATTCTAGAATGGGTTATTTTATTTGTTCCCTCATCAATCTACACACAATACCCCATAATGACAACAAAAAACGTTTTTTTGAAATGTTTGCTAATTTATCAAAATAAAATAACGGAAATATCACATTTACATAAGTAGTCAGACCCTTTACTCAGTACTTTGTTGAAGCACCTTTGGCAGTGATGACTTCTTCTTGGGTATGACGCTACTAGCTTGGCACACCTGTATTTGGGGAGTTTCTCCCGTCTTCTCTGCAGATCCTCTCTGTCAGGTTGGATGGAGAGCGTTGCTGCACAGCTATTTTCAGGTCTCTTCAGAGATGTTCGATCGGGTTGAAGTCCGGGCTCTGGCTAGGCCACTCAAGAACATTCAGAGACTTGTCCCGAAGCCACTCTTGCATTGTCTTGGTTGTGTGCTTAGGATCGTTGTCCTGTTGGAAGGTGAACCTTCGCCCCAGTCTGTGGTCCTGAGCAGGTTTTCATCAAGGATCTCTGTACTTTGCTCCCTTCATCTTTGCCTCGATCCTGACTAGTCTCCCAGTCCCTGCCGCTGAAAAACATCCCCACAGCATGATGTTCCCACCACCATGCTTCACCGTAGGGATTGTGCCAGGTTTCCTCCAGACGTGACGCTTGGCATGCAGGCCAAAGAGTTCAATCTTGGTTTCATCAGACCAGAGAATCTTGTTTGTCATGGTCTGAGAGTTCTTTAGGTGCCTTTTGGAAAACTCCAAGCGGGCTGTCATGTGCCTTTTACTCAGGAGTGGCTTCCGTCTGGCCAGTTAACCATAAGGGCCTGATTGGTGGAGTGCTGCAGAGATGGTTGTCCTTCTGGAAGGTTCTCCCATCTCCACAGAGGAACTCTAGAGCTCTGACAGAGTGACCATCGGGTTCTTGGTCATCTCCCTGACAAAGGCCCTTCTCCCCCGATTGCTCAGTTTGGCGGGGCGGCCAGCTCTAGGAAGAGTCTTGGTGGTTCCAAACTGCTTCCATTTAAGAATGATGGAACCCACTGTGTTCTTGGGGACCTTCAATGCTTCAGAAATGTTTTGATACCCTTCCCCAGATCTGTGCCTCGACACAATCCTGTCTTGGCGCTCTACAGACAATTCCTTCGACCTCATGGCTTGGTTTTTGCTCTGACATCCACTGTCAACTGTGGGATTTTATATAGACAGGTGTGTGCCTTTCCAAATCATGTCCAATCAATATAATTTACCACAGGTGGACTCCAATCAAGTTGTAGAAACATCTAAAGGATGATCAATGGAAACAGGATGCACCTAAACTCAATTTCGAGTCTCATAGCAAACGGTCTGAATACTTACAGTGGATATAAAAAGTCTACACACCCCTGTTAAAATGCCAGGTTTTTGTGATGTTAAAGATAAGACAGGTAAATCATGTCAGAACTTTTTCCACCTTTAATGTGACCTATAATGTGAACAATTCATTTGAAAAACAAACTGAAATCTTTGAGGAAAAAAAAAGAAAAGAAAAAAAACTCACAATAACCTGGTTGCATAAGTGTGCACACCCTTAAACTAATACTTTGTTGAAACACCTTTGATTTTATTACAGCACTCAGTCTTTTTGGGTAGGAGTCTATTAGCATGGCACATCTAGACGTGGCAATATTTGCCCACTCTTCTTTGTAAAAGCGCTCCAAATCTGTCAGGTTGCGAGGACATTTCCTGCGCACAGCCCTCTTCAGATCACCCCAGAGATGTTCAATTGGATTCAGATCTGGGTTCTGGCTGGGCCATTCCAAAACGTTAATCTTCTTCTGGTGAAGCCATGCTTTTGTGGATTTGGATGTTTGCTTTGTGTCGTTGTCGTGCTGAAAGGTAAACTTCCTCTTCAGCTTTCTAACGGACGCCTGAAGGTTTTGTGGCAAAATTGCCTGGTATTTGTAACTGTTCATAATTCCCTCCACCCTGACTAAGGCCCCGGTTCCAGATGAAGAAAAACAGCCCCAAAGCATGATGCTGCCACCACCATGCTTCACTGTGGGTATGGTGTTCTTTAGGTGATGTGCAGTGTTGTTTCTGCGCCAAATATACCTTTTGGAATTATGGCCAACAAGTTCAACCTTGGTTTCATCAGACCATAACACATTTTCCCACGTGCTTTTGGGGGACTTGATGTTTGTTTTTGCAAACTTCAGCCGGGCTTGGATGTTTTTCTTTGTAAGAATAGGCTTCCGTCTTGCCACCCTACCCCATAGCCCATTCATATGAAGAATACGGGAGATTGTTGTCACATGTAGTACACAGCCAGTACTTGCCAGAAATTCCTGCAGTTCCTTTAATGTTGCTGTAGGCCCCTTGGAAGCCTCCCTGACCAGTTTTCTTCTCGTCTTTTCATACATTTTGGAAGGATGTCCAGTTCTTGGTAATGTCTCTGTTGTGCCATATTTTCTCCACTTGATGATGACTGTCTTCACTGTGTTCCATGGTATAGTTAATGATTTGGAAATTATTTTGTACCCTTCTCCTGACTGATATCTTTCAACAATAAGATCCCTCTGATGCCTTGGAAGCTCTCTGCGGACCATGGCTTTTGCTCTGAGATGCAACTAAGAAAATGTCAGGAAAATCCTGCTAGAACAGCTTAACTTTATTTGTGATTAATCAGAGTCACTTTAAATGATGGCAGGTGTGTAATGACTTGTATTTAACATGAGTTTGAATGTGATTGGTTAATTCTGAACACAGCCACATCCCCAGTTATAAGAGGGTGTACACTTATGCAACCAGGTTATTGTAAGGTTTTTATTTTTCGTTTTACTCCCTTGAAGATTTCAGTTTGTTTTTCAATTGAATTGTTCACATTATAAGTCACATTAACAGTGGAAAAAGTTCTGACATGATTTCTCTTTTTCTCATTCTTTTACATCAAAAAAACCTGGCATTTTAACAGGGGTGTGTAGACTTTTTATATCCACTGTACATAAGGTATTTGTATTTTTTTATAAATTTGCCCCCCAAAATCAATAAACATGTTTTATCTTTGTCATTATGGGGTAGATTGCTGAGGACATTGTTTTATTTAATCAATTTTAGAGTAAGGCTGTAACGTAACAAAATGTGGAAAAAGTCAAGGGGTCTGAATACTTTCTGAAGGCACTGTATTCTAAGATTACAGGGGTCAGTTTAAGCAGCCTTCGTTACCTCTTAAAACAAACGTGTTACTCAAGGTTACCTCTATCTTGGGGGACCAATCGCAACCCCTATAACAGGAGTTCCAGCTGCGTTGTATCGCCAGAGGTCGATGCTCCTTTATCCCTAGGGCTATAGCTGCCATTAATGGCCAGGGGTGATGCTTGTTTTTTCCTGTTGCTATCATTTGTTGCTTGTGGTGATGTGTTTATGTCTGATTGTGCTGAATGTACAAAACAAATATACATAATATTGAGTTGCACCCCCTTCTGCCCTCAGAACAGCCTCAATTCGTCGGGGCAAGGTTTCGAAAGCGTTCCACAGGGATGCTGGCCCATGTTGACTCCAATGCTTCCCACAGTTGTGTCAAGTTGGCTGGATGTCCTTTCGGTGGTGGACCATTCTTGATACACCAGAAACTTTTGAGCGTGAAAAACCCAGCAGTGTTGCAGTTCTTGACACAAACTGGTGCGCCTGGCACCTACTACCATACCTCATTCAAAGGTACTTAAATATTTTTTCTTGCCCATTCACCCTCTGAATGGCACACATACACAATCCACATCTCCAGTCTTAAAAATCCTTCTTTAAACCAGTCTCCTCCCCTTCATCTACACTGAGTAAAGTGGATTTAACAAGTGACATCAATAAGGGATAATAGCTTTCACCTGGATTCACCTGGTCAGTCTTTGTCATGGAAAGAGCAGGTATTCTTAATGTTTTGTACACTCTGTGAATATCTGCAACGTTATGACTGTTTCACCTGGTGCAGCTGGTTGCTGTCAGAAACACAGTCCTACCTCAGAGCTCTACACACTCACAGTGCGCTGATGGCCAGGCACACACAGCGCTGACAAAAAAATCCTCATATTCCAACACCAGATACTCCAGAGAGCCTTAAACCAGCATTACACCAGACCACAGCCCCATCTCTATGGTCATCAGATAGAACGAGAGGGACAGAAAGAGGGGGCTTCTCTACCTTCTTTTTCCTATGTTGTGGGATCAGAGGATCAATGTGTGCAAGAAAGTGCATCAGGGATCAGTGAGTGAGTGGAGATTGTCAGACATTTAAGTGGTCGAAACTGGACCGTACTCAGGAAGTGGCCTCACACACTTCCTAATATGAGTGAGAGAGGGACGAGGGAGATAATGTTTCTATTCTCTCATTTGCAAACGTCTTTGAAGTTTTGTGTGAAGCATACACACAGAACCTCATGAGTAGAAAAAGTGGATTTTAATAACAGTCACAAACATATGTGATGTGGTGAAACATTCAAACAGCTTTAAAAAAAACATCATCTCCACGCTCCCCCCCTTCCTTGCCACCCCCTTCTGCCCCTCATACCCGGCACCTGACCCCTCACCCCAGACCCCTGACTAGCTACCCGGGACACCCCAGAGTTCCGGAGGAGTGGGTCTATCTTCTTCAGGCGGCTCGGCTTCTCTTCACACTCACCATCAGACCTATACAGACCGGAGAGGATTTTTATAATGAAGAATGTGTTTGTTTTAGTTGACTGTGTTTTGTGAATATTGTGTACATTTATGTTTGCCTGTTCAATATGTGTTGTGCTGTATTTTATTTGTTATGTATTTCATTAAATTGTACAGTGGGGAGAACAAGTATTTGATACACTGCCGATTTTGCAGGTTTTCCTACTTACAAAGCATGTAGAGGTCTGTCATTTTTATCATAGGTACACTTCAACTGTGAGAGACGGAATATAAATCACATTGTATGATTTTTTAAGTAATTAATTTGCATTTTATTGGATGACATAAGTATTTGATCACCTACCAACCAGTAAGAATTCCGGCTCTCACAGACCTGTTAGTTTTTCTTTAAGAAGCCCTCCTGTTCTCCACTCATTACCTGTATTAACTGCACCTGTTTGAACTCGTTACCTGTATAAAAGACACCTGTCCACACACTCAAACAGACTCCAACCTCTCCACAATGGCCAAGACCAGAGAGCTGTGTAAGGACATCAGGGATAAAAGTGTAGACCTGCACAAGGCTGGGATGGGCTACAGGACAATAGGCAAGCAGCTTGGTGAGAAGGCAACAACTGTTGGCGCAATTATTAGAATTTGGAAGAAGTTCAAGATGACGGTCAATCACCCTCGATCTGGGGCTCCATGCAAGATCTCACCTCGTGGGGCATCAATGATCATGAGGAAGGTGAGGGATCAGCCCAGAACTACACGGCAGGACCTGGTCAATGACCTGAAGAGAGCTGGGACCACAGTCTCAAAGAAAACCATTAGTAACACACTACGCTGTCATGGATTAAAATCCTGCAGTGCACGCAAGGTCCCCCCGCTCAAGCCAGCGCATGTCCAGGCCCGTCTGAAGTTTGCCAATGACCATCTGGATGATCCAGAGGAGGAATGGGAGAAGGTCATGTGGTCTGATGAGACAAAAATAGAGCTTTTTGGTCTAAACTCCACTCGCCGTGTTTAGAGGAAGAATAAGGATGAGTACAACCCCAAGAACACCATCCCAACCGTGAAGCATGGAGGTTGAAACATCATGCAAAGGGGACAGGACGACTGCACCGTATTGAGGGGAGGATGGATGGGGCCATGTATCGCGAGATCTTGGCCAACAACCTCCTTCCCTCAGTAAGAGCATTGAAGATGGGTCATGGCTGGGTCTTCCAGCATGACAACGACCCGAAACACACAGCCAGGGCAACTAAGGAGTGGCTCCGTAAGAAGCATCTCAAGGTCCTGGAGTGGCCTAGCCAGTCTCCAGACCTGAACCCAATAGAAAATATTTGGAGGGAGCTGAAAGTCCGTATTGCCCAGCGACAGCACCGAATCCTGAAGGATCTGGAGAAGGTCTGTATGGAGGAGTGGGCCAAAATCCCTGCTGCAGTGTGTGCAAACCTGGTCAAGACCTACAGGAAACGTATGATCTCTGTAATTGCAAACAAAGGTTTCTGTACCAAATATGAAGTTCTGTTTTTCTGATGTATCAAATACTTATGTCATGCAATAAAATGCAAATTAATTACTTAAAAATCATACAATGTGATTTTCTGGATTTTTGTTTTAGATTCCGTCTCTCACAGTTGAAGTGTACATATGATAGAAATTACAGACCTCTGTATGCTTTGTAAGTAGGAAAACCTGCAAAATCGGCAGTGTATCAAATACTTGTTCTCCCCACTGTATATGCAGAGCTCCCTCGTAAGAGAGACTGGTCTCAATGGTGACTCCCTGATTAAATTAAGGTAAATAAAAAATAGACAATACGAAACACAAACCTTAATACACACACAACACTCACAATAGACTGCAGTCTGAATGCACTGAGTTCC
Source organism: Coregonus clupeaformis (assembly GCF_020615455.1). Classification (NCBI taxonomy): domain Eukaryota; kingdom Metazoa; phylum Chordata; class Actinopteri; order Salmoniformes; family Salmonidae; genus Coregonus; species Coregonus clupeaformis. The sequence goes on from NW_025533653.1 coordinate 319,743, forward strand.
AATAACATTCTAAAGTACAGCTTGTTAAATGTTTGTTGTGGACAGGTAGGTTCATAGGGGGTGTGTGTCTGTGGTTTACCCATGGGTCAGCATAGACAGCAACTGCAGAGAGAGCGCTTCCCTGTCAGGCTGGGATGGGAACTGCGCCAGGAGAGACCTGAGCTGGGCTGACACCAGACCTGCACACACACAGGGGCGGAGGAGGGTTTTTAAACTGAAATGAGATATTCCCAGGCTATTTTTGTGTTTGTATATGTGTGTGTGTGCAGCACACCTGTGTTAGCTGGAGTGTGTGTGGGGTGTCTGGTTTTGTCTCCAGGGGAGGAGGGGGTGTCCAGAGGGGCGTGAGGCTGAGACTTCACACTGTCCCACGACGACCCCAGACCTACACACACACAAACCCCAGGTAAATAGCACACACATAACGCTTCACTCCCCTTGAGGTAATTGAACCTTGTAATGTTAGGTTACTAGTTGCCATGGTTACCTGTGTTGTCCTGAGCTGGACTCTCCACGGGCTCTCCTGGAGAACGATCTAATAACTGAGACAGATGGAGAGAGGGGTCTCATTAGTTTCCCTTACTAGGCAGTTCATAGGTTTCCCAATGCCTCGCAAAGAAGGGCACCTATTGGTAGATTTTAAAAAAAACGTAGACATGAAATATCCCTTTGTTATTAATTACACTTTGGATGGTGTATCAATACACCCACCCACCCACCCAGTCACTACAAAGATAAAGGCGTCCTTCCTAATTCCCTTGCCGGAGAGGAAATAACCACTCAGGGATTTCACCATGAAGCCGATGGTGACTTTAAAACAGTTAAATGGCTGTGATGGGAGAAAACTGAGGATGGATCAACAACATTGTAGTTACTACACAATACTAACCTAATTGACAGAATTGTACAGAATAACAATATTCCAGAACATAAATCAAGTTTGCAACAAGGCACTAAAGTAATACTGCAAAAAATGTGGCAAAGCAATCAACTTTTTGTCCTGAATACAAAAGTGTTATGTTTGGGGCAAATCCAATACAACACATTACTAAGTACCACTCTCCATATTTTCAAGCATCTTGTTATGGGTATGCTTGTAATCGTTAAGAACAGGAGTTTTTTAGGATAAAAAAGAAACAGAATGGAGCTAAGCACAGGTGAAATCCTAGAGGAAAACCTGGTTCAGTGTGCTTATCACCAGACACCGAGATGAATTCACCTTTCAGCAGGACAATAACCTAAAACACAAGGCCAAATCTACACTGGAGTTGCTTACCAAGAAGAAAGTGAATGCTCCTGAGTGGCCGAGTTACAGTTTTGACTTAAATAGACTTGGAAATCTATGGCAAGACCTGAAAAATGGTTGACCAGCAATGATCAACAACCAATTTGACAGAGTTTGAATAATTTTGAAAATAATAATGGGACTGTTGCACAATCCAGGTGTGGAAAGCTCTTAGACTTGCCCAGAATGACTGTTAGCTGTAATCACTGCCAAAGGTGATTCTAACATGTATTGACTCAGGGGTTTGAACACTTATCTAATCAAGATTTTTATTTTTTATTTTACTTTATTTAGTAAATATTTTCTTAACTCTGTTTCTTGAACTGCATTGTTGGTTAAGGGTTTGTAAGTAAGTATTTCACTGTAAGGTCTACACCTATTGTATTCGGCGCATGAGACAAATACAATTAGATTTTTGGAAAGTATTCAGACCCCTTGACTTTTTCCATATTTTGTTACGTTACAGCCTTATTAAAATTGATTAAATAATGTTTTCTCTCAATCTACACACTACCCCATAATGACAAAGCAAAAACGGTTTTGTATTAATATTTGCAAATGTATTTTTAAAACAACCAGGAAATATCACATTTATAAGTATTTAGACCCTTTACTCAGTACTTTGTTGAAGCACCTTTGGCAGCGATTACAGCCTTCGAGTCTTCTTGGGAATCACACTACAAGCTTGGCACACCTGTATTTGGGGAGTTTCTCCCATTCTTCTCTGCTGATCCTCTCAAGCTCTGTCAGGTTGGATGGAGAGTGTTGCTGGATGGACAGCTATTTTCAGGTCTCTCCAGAGATGTTTGATTGGGTTCAAGTCCGGACTCTGGCTGGGCCACTTAATAACATTGAGACTTGTCCCGAAGCCACTCCTGAGTTGTCTTGGCTGTGTGCTTAGGGTCTTTATCCTGTTGGAAGGTGAACCTTCATCCCAATCTGAGGTCCTGAGCGCTCTGGAGCAGGTTTTTATCAAGGATCTCTCTGTACTTTGTTCATCTTTGCCTCGATCCTGACGAGTCTCCCAGTCCCTGCCGCTGAAAAACATCCCCACAGCATGATCCTGCCACCACCATGCTTCACCGTAGGGATGGTGCCAGGTTTCCTCCAGACATTCAGGCCAAATAGTTCAATCTTGGTTTCATCAGACCAGAGAATCTTGTTTCTCATGGTCTGAGAGTCCTTTAGGGGCTGTCATGTGCCTTTTACTGAGGAGCGGATTCTGTCTGACGACTCTGCCGTAATGCCCTGATTGGTGGAGTGCTGCAGAGATGGTTGTCCTTCTGGAAGGTTCTCCCATCTCCACAGAGGAACTCTGGAGCTCTGTCAGAGGGACCATCGGGTTCTTGGTCACCTCCCTGACCAAGGCCCTTCTCCCCTGATTGCTCAGTTTGGCCGGGCGGCCAGCTCTAGGAAGAGTCTTGGTGGTTCCAAGCTTCTTCAATGCTGTAAACATTTTTTGGTACCCTTGCCCAGATCTGTGCCTCGACACAATCCTGTCTCGGAGCTCTACAGACAATTCCTTCGACCTCATGGCTTGGTTTTTGCTCTGACATGCACTGTCAACTGTGGGACCTTATATAGACAGGTGTGTGCCTTTCCAAATTATGTCCAATCAATTTAAATTTACCACAGGTGGACTCCAAGTTGTAGAAACATCTCAAGGATGATCAATGGAAACAGGATGCTCCTGAGCTCAATTTCGAGTCCCATAGCAAAGAGTCTGAATACTTACGTAAATAAGGTATTTCTGTTTTTAATAATAATATATATACAGTGGGGGAAAAAAGTATTTAGTCAGCCACCAATTGTGCAAGTTTTCCCACTTAAAAAGATGAGAGAGGCCTGTAATTTTCATCATAGGTACACGTCAACTATGACAGACAAATATTGGAAAAAAAATGCAGAAGATCACATTGTAGGATTTTTAATGAATTTATTTGCAAATTATGGTGGAAAATAAGTATTTGGTCATCTACAAACAAGCAAGATTTCTGGCTCTAACAGACCTGTAACTTCTTCTTTAAGAGGCTCCTCTGTCCTCCCCTCGTTACCTGTATTAATGGCACCTGTTTGAACTTGTTATCAGTATAAAAGACACCTGTCCACAACCTCAAACAGTCACACTCCAAACTCCACTATGGCCAAGACCAAAGAGCTGTCAAAGGACACCAGAAACAAAATTGTAGACCTGCACCAGGCTGGGAAGACTGAATCTGCAATAGGTAAGCAGCTTGGTTTGAAGAAATCAACTGTGGGAGCAATTATTAGGAAATGGAAGACATACAAGACCACTGATAATCTCCCTCGATCTGGGGCTCCACGCAAGATCTCACCCCGTGGGGTCAAAATGATCATAAGAACGGTGAGCAAAAATCCCAGAACCACACGGGGGGACCTAGTGAATGACCTGCAGAGAGCTGGGACCAAAGTAACAAAGCCTATCATCAGTAACACACTACACCGCCAGGGACTCAAATCCTGCAGTGCCAGACGTGTCCCCCTGCTTAAGCCAGTACATGTCCAGGCCCGTCTGAAGTTTTCTAGAGTGCATTTGGATGATCCAGAAGAGGATTGGGAGAATGTCATATGGTCAGATGAAACCAAAATATAACTTTTTGGTAAAAACTCAACTCGTCGTGTTTGGAGGACAAAGAATGCTGAGTTGCATCCAAAGAACACCATACCTACTGTGAAGCATGGGGGTGGAAACATCATGCTTTGGGGCTGTTTTTCTGCAAAGGAACCAGGACGACTGATCCGTGTAAAGGAAAGAATGAATGGGGCCATGTATCGTGAGATTTTGAGTGAAAACCTCCTTCCATCAGCAAGGGCATTGAAGATGAAACGTGGCTGGGTATTTCAGCATGACAATGATCCCAAACACACCGCCCGGGCAAAGAAGGAGTGGCTTCGTAAGAAGCATTTCAAGGTCCTGGAGTGGCCTAGCCAGTCTCTAGATCTCAACCCCATAGAAAATCTTTGGAGGGAGTTGAAAGTCCGTGTTGCCCAGCGACAGCCCCAAAACATCACTGCTCTAGAGGAGATCTGCATGGAGGAATGGGCCAAAATACCAGCAACAGTGTGTGAAAACCTTGTGAAGACTTACAGAAAACGTTTGACCTGTGTCATTGTCAACAAAGGGTATATAACAAAGTATTGAGAAACTTTTGTTATTGACCAAAAATGTATTTTCCACCATAATTTGCAAATAAATTCATAAAAAATCCTACAATGTGATTTTCTGGATTATATATATATATACACACACACAGCTCTGGAAAAAAATAAGAGACCACTGCAAAATTATCAGTTTCTCTGGTTTTACTATTTATAGGTATGTGTTTGGGTAAAATTAACATTTTTGTTTTATTCTATAAACTACTGACATTTCTCCCAAATTCCAAATAATTTTTTTGTCATTTAGAGCATTTATTTGCAGAAAATGACAACTGGTCAAAATAACAAAAAAAAAATGCAGTTTTCTCAGACCTCGAACAATGCAAAGAAAATAAGTTCATGTTAATTTTTAAACAACACAATACTAATGTTTTAACTTAGGAAGAGTTCAGAAATCAATATTTGGTGGAATAACCCTGATTTTCAATTACAAATTTCAACTTTCTCCACCAGTCTTTCACATTGATGTTGGGTGACTTTATGCCACTCCTGGCGCAAAAATTCAAGCAGCTCGGCTTTGTTTGATGGCTTGTGACCATCTTCCTCTTGATCACATTCCAGAAGTTTTCAATGGGGTTCAGGTCTGGAGATTGAGCTGGCCATGACAGGGTCTTGATCTGGTGGTCCTCCATCCACACCTTGATTGACCTGGCTGTGTGGCAAGGCGCACTGTCCTGCTGGAAAACCAATCCTCAGAGTTGGGGAACAATGTCAGAGCAAAAGGAAGCAAGTTTTCTTCCAGGACAACCTTGTACGTGGCTTGATTCATGCGTCCTTCACAAAGACAAATCTGCCCGATTCCAGCCTTGCTGAAGCACCCCCAGATCATCACCGATCCTCCACCAAATTTCACAGTGGGTGCGAGACACTGTGGCTTGTAGGCCTCTCCAGGTCTCCATCTGACCATTAGACGACCAGGTGTTGGGCAAAGCTGAAAATTGGACTCATCAGCGAAGATGACCTTACTCCAGTCCTCTACGATGCAATCCTTACGGTCTTTTGCAAACCTCAGCCTGGCTCTTCTTTGCTTCTCATTGATATAGGGCTTTTTTCTAGCTTTGCACGACTTCAGCCCTACCCCTAGGAGCCTGTTCCGAACCGTCCTCGCCCTGCACTTCACCCCAGCTGCCGTTTGCCATTATTTTTGTAGGTCACTTGATGTCATCCTACGGTTGTTGAGTGACATTCGAATGAGCTGGCGGTCATCCGGTCAGTAGAGAGTTGATTTCGCCCTCTGCAGGTCTGTAGCTTTGTTGTCCCCAATGTCTGCTGCTTGACCTTGTTCTTATGAACCGCCGTCTTTGACATTTTAAGGATGGAAGCAACCTGACGCTCACTGTATCCCTCTGCCAGTAAAGCCAGAATTGAACCCTTCTTTTCCTCACTCAAAACTTTCCTTTTCAACTCTTTTGGCATGGTCAATAGTTATGTTTTGATTAATATTACTTTTGAGGTACTATTAGCACTGTTTTTGCCATTCAGCTGGTCCTATTGCAATAGGATAGTGATGACCACAGCAGTGGTTTTTATACTTTTCCTCGTTAAATAAGATTTGGTTCAGGTGATCACCTAATCAGTACCTAATTCAGTAGAATGAGGTGTGCCTGTGTTGGAATGCAACAGACACTGGAATGGCTGTCATACATGTAGAGATGCTTATTTAAGAGAAATTTGCAGTGGTCTCTTAATTTTTTCCAGAGCTGTATATAGATGTCCTAGCCTACCTCTTTTAGGTAACACATTCAATGCAGTATTAGCCATATATTTAGCAAATAAAGGATGTGTTATGCGTAAGCTTCTAACTTATAGCCTCTGTCTTTTGCGCAATAAGCACCTGCACTCCACTGGCCTCTCTCCTTAAAAAATGCTGCTTAGCTCTTGGAGTCCCATAGAATAACTTGCTGGAATTTTGATGTTGTTGCATTTCTTATACTAATAGACTATTTGAAAAGGAATACAAGCTCGTTTGCTGAATGTTAAATGCAGCAGCTAGGCATGGATGGTATACCATATACCGGGGTATTTGGAAAAAGCCACGGGATGTTTTTTTCAATACCGTCAATACCGTTTAAACTATTTCTTTGAAGTCACGTGGTGTTTGTTTACAAGCACACAACGACGAGAGACGGGAGTCTTGTGAGTCACTCACGGTTGTGCAGCATGTGCCAGGTGATCTAATTACAATATTTAATTCACAACTAAATGTTTGCCAGCTTGAAATCTTTAAACTATTAAGTTAACTGTCTAACATGTGCTAAATGCATTTCGATTGCTAAGTTAGTAGCATTCTCTATGGGTTTTACATGTACTTGTTAGCATTGCTAATCTTTACATAACAGAGTATCAGTGGGGTTTGAAAACAGCGTCCCCTGTGTTCAGTGCCTGTATTACAGAATATCCTGGTATGGCACAAGATCAATATGACGATATGACAATCTGGATGCCACCCAAGCCTAGCAGCCTATAGAACTCATGGGGAGTTTTAAAGAAGAGGGAACACGTCATGGCAGTAGGCTATAATAATTATTTATTCAGACCCATAATCTTATTCTAGTCCTATATTATTAAAGCATGTCATTCCAATGATCAAGGTAAGGACAGCAAAACGTATTTAATATAACGAGGAAGAAATGAAGCAACAATAGAGAGAGAAAGAGGAGGTAGGCTTATATGCACGTCGCACAACATTAGGGGAAATATTATTAAATGTACATGCGTCAGCCTACTAATTATAAAAATGTAAAATATTAAATATATTAAAAAATGTAACTCAAATTCACTAGCCTATAATTGTAACGCATGTCCTGCACCAGCATCGCATGTTCTCTCCCAGCTTCATGGTTTGAACGAGATGCGTAATTTGAGTCCATACAATACAGTATAATAAAATACAGTATAGTAATACAGTCCACACTCAAAAGTTTAGCCGACTGGAGCTTGTTTTATTTTACATTTACATTTTAGTCATTTAGCAGACGCTCTTATCCAGAGCGACTTACAGTTAGCGCATACATTATTTTATCGAACCCACAACCCTGGCGTTGCAAACGCCATGCTCTACCAACTGAGCTACATCCCCTGCCGGCCATTCCCTCCCCTACCCTGGACGATGCTAGGCCAATTGTGCGCCGCCCCATGGGTCTCCCGGTCGCGGCCGGCTACGACAGAGCCTGGATTCGAACCAGGATCTCTAGTGGCACAGCTAGCACTGCGATGCAGTGCCTTAGACCACTGCGCCACTCGGGAGAGCTTTTATGTTTTTCTGTTGTGCGTAATGTGCGGTAGCCTACAGTTGAAGTCGAAAGTTTACATACACTTAGGTTGGAGTCATCAAAACTCGTTTTTCAACCACTCCACAAATTTCTTGTTAACAAACTATAGTTTTGGCAAGTCGGTTAGGACATCTACTTTTTCCAACAAATGTTAACAGACAGATTATTTCACTTATAATTCACTGTATCACAATTCCAGTGGGTCAGACGTTTACATACACTAAGTTGACTGTGCCTTTAAACAGCTTGGAAAATTCCAGAAAATGATGTCATGGCTTTAGAAGCTTCTGATAGGCTAATTGACATCATTTGAGTCAATTGGAGGTGTACCTGTGGATGTATTTCAAGGCCTACCTTCAAACTCAGTGCCTCTTTGCTTGACATCATGTGAAAATCAAAAGAAATCAGCCAAGACCTCAGAAGAAAATGTGTACACCTCCACAAGTCTGGTTCATCCTTGGGAGCAAGTATAAACACCATGGGACCACGCAGCAGTCATAACGCTCAGGAAGGAGACGCGTGCAAATCAATCTCAGAACAACAGCAAAAGGACCTTGTGACGATGCTGGAGGAAACAGGTACAAAAGTATCTATATCTGTCACGGATTCTGCCGAGTCTGCCCTTCCTTCTGGCTCGGACAGGCTTCGGCGTTCGTCGTCACCGGAGTACTAGCTGCTGCCGCTCTATGTTAGATGTTTCTATGTTCACTTGATTGTTGTCTGTTGTTGCGCACCTGTTCCCCATTATGTTAGTTTGTCTGCCTATTTAACCTGTACACGTCCACTGTTTGGTGTGCGTGTTTATTGTACTGTTAGAGTGTCATTTTGTGTGCAGGTTTTGCTCCTCCTTTGTCATTTTGGAGGGTTTTCTTGTATTTCTTTACTTCTCAGTAAAGTGGTTCTTCATCTCATTCTGTGTCCTGCGCTTGACTCTGGCCTACCACATTCGTGACAATATCCACAATAAAACAAGTCCTATACCGACATAACCTGAAAGGCCACTCAGCAAGGAAGAAGCCACTGCTCCAAACTCGCCATAAAAAAGCCAGACTACGATTTGCAACTGCACATGGGGATCGTACTTTTTCATACTGGCCCGCCGTGGGAATCGAACCCACAACCCTGGCGTTGCAAATGCCATGCTCTACCAACTGAGCTACATCCCTGCCGGCCATTCCCTCCCCTACCCTGGACCAATTGTGCGCCGCCCCATGGGTCTCCCGGTCGCGGTCGGCTACAACAGAGCCTGGATTCGAACCAGGATCTCTAGTGGCACAGCTAGCACTGCGATACAGTGCCTTAGACCACTGCGCCACTCGGGAGGCTAATTTCTACGGGATTAACGTCTGGAGACTGGCTAGGCCACTCCAGGGCCTTAATGTGCTCCTTTTTGAGCCACTCCTTTGTTGCCTTGGCCGTGTGTTTTGGGTCATTGTTATGCTGGAATACCCATCCACGAACCATTTTCAATGCCCTGGCTGAGGGAAGGAGGTTCTCACCCAAGATTTGACGGTACATGGCACCCGTCCATCGTCCCTTTGATGCGGTGAAGTTGTCCTGTCCCCTTAGCAGAAAAACACCCCCAAAGCATAATGTTTCCACCTCCATGTTTGACGGTGGGGATGGTGTTCTTGGGGTCATAAGCAGCATTCCTCCTCCACCAAACACTGCGAGTTGAATTGATGCCAAAGAGCTCGATTTTGGTCTCATCTGACCACAACACTTTTACACAGTTCTCCTCTGAATCATTCAGATGTTCATTGGCAAACTTCAGACGGGCATATACAGTGGGGAAAAAAGTATTTAGTCAGCCACCAATTGTGCAAGTTTTCCCACTTAAAAAGATGAGAGGCCTGTAATTGTCATCATAGGTACACGTCAACTATGACAGACAAAATGAGAATTTTTTTTCCAGAAAATCACATTGTAGGATTTTTTATGAATTTATTTGAAAATTATGGTGGAAAATAAGTCTTTGGTCAATAACAAAAGTTTCTCAATACTTTGTTATATACCCTTTGTTGGCAATGACACAGGTCAAACGTTTTCTGTAAGTCTTCACAAGGTTTTCACACACTGTTGCTGGTATTTTGGCCCATTCCTCCATGCAGATCTCCTCTAGAGCAGTGATGTTTTGGGGCTGTCGCTGGGCAACACGGACTTTCAACTCCCCTCCAAAGATTTTCTATGGGGTTGAGATCTGGAGACTGGCTAGGCCACTCCAGGACCTTGAATAGCTTCTTACGAAGCCACTCCTTCATTGTCCGGGCGGTGTGTTTGGGATCATTGTCATGCTGAAAGACCCAGCCACGTTTCATCTTCAATGCCCTTGCTGATGGAAGGAGGTTTTCACTCAAAATCTCACGATACATGGCCCCATTCATTCTTTCCTTTACACGGATCAGTCGTCCTGGTCCCTTTGCAGAAAAACAGCCCCAAAGCATGATGTTTCCACCCCTATGCTTCACAGTAGGTATGGTGTTCTTTGGATGCAACTCAGCATTCTTTGTCCTCCAAACACGACGAGTTGAGTTTTTACCAAAAAGTTATATTTTGGTTTCATCTGACCATATGACATTCTCCCAATCCTCTTCTGGATCATCCAAATGCACTCTAGCAAACTTCAGACAGGCCTGGACATGTACTGGCTTAAGCAGGGGGACACGTCTGGCACTGCAGGATTTGAGTCCCTGGCGGCAAAGTGTGTTACTGATGATAGGCTTTGTTACTTTGGTCCCAGCTCTCTGCAGGTCATTCACTAGGTCCCCCCGTGTGGTTCTGGGATTTATGCTCACCGTTCTTGTGATCATTTTGACCCCACGGGGTGAGATCTTGCGTGGAGCCCCAGATCGAGGGAGATTATCAGTGGTCTTGTATGTCTTCCATTTCCTAATAATTGCTCCCACAGTTGATTTCTTCAAACCAAGCTGCTTACCTATTGCAGATTCAGTCTTCCCAGCCTGGTGCAGGTCTACAATTTTGTTTCTGGTGTCCTTTGACAGCTCTTTGGTCTTGGCCATAGTGGAGTTTGGAGTGTGACTGTTTGAGGTTGTGGACAGGTGTCTTTTATACTGATAACAAGTTCAAACAGGTGCCATCAATACAGGTATCGAGTGGAGGACAGAGGAGCCTCTTAAAGAAGAAGTTACAGGTCTGTGAGAGCCAGAAATCTTGCTTGTTTGTAGGTGACCAAATACTTATTTTCCACCATAATTTGCAAATAAAAAAAATAAAAATCCTACAATGTGATTTTCTGGATTTTTTTCCCTCAATTTGTCTGTCATAGTTGACGTGTACCTATGATGAAAATTACAGGCCTCTCTCATCTTTTTAAGTGGGAGAACTTGCACAATTGGTGGCTGACTAAATACTTTTTTCCCCCACTGTATATGTGCTTTCTTGAGCAGGGGGACCTTGCGGGCGCTGCATGATTTCAGTCCTTCACGGCGTATTGTGTTACCGATTGTTTTCTTGGTGACTATGGTCCCAGCTGCCTTGAGATCATTGACAAGATCTTCCCGTGTAGTTCTGGGGTGATTCCTCACCGTTCTCATGATCATTGCAACTGCACGAGGTGAGATCTTGCATGGAGCCCCAGGCAGAGGGAGAATGACAGTTATTTTGTGTTTCTTCCATTTGCGAATAATCGCACCAACTGTTGTCTTGTAGCCCATTCCAGCCTTGTGTAGGTCTACAATCTTGTCCCTGACATCCTTGGAGAGGTATTTGGTCTTGGCCATGGTGGAGAGTTTGGAATCTGATTGATTGATTGCTTCTTTGGACAGGTGTCTTTTATACAGGTAACAAACAGATTAGGAGCACTCCCTTTAAGAGTGTGCTCCTAATCTCAGCTCGTTACCTGTATAAAAGACACCTGGGAGCCACAAATCTTTCTGATTGAGAGGGGGTCAAATACTTATTTCCCTCATTAAAACGCAAATCCATTTATAACATTTTTATCATGCGTTTTTCTGGATATTTTTGTTGTTATTCTGTCTCTCACTGTTCAAATAAACCTACCATTAAAATTATAGACTGATCATTTCTTTGTCAGTGGGCAAACGTACAAAATCAGCAGGGGATCAAATACTTTTTTCCCTCATTGTATCTAGTGGAAGAACTGGGAATCAGACAGAGGATACATTTACATCAATGGAGACTTCAGCTTTTTCCTCATATGTACACTAAACAAAAATATAAACACAATATGCAAAGTGTTGGTCTCATGAAACATGAGCTGAAATAAAAGACCCAAGAAATTGTCCATACACACAAAAATATTATTTCTCTCAAATTTTGTGCACAAATTTGTTTACATCCCTATTAGTGAGGATTTCTCATTTGCCAAGATAATGCATCCACCTGACAGGTGTGGCATATCAAGAAGCTGATTAAACAGCATGATCATTACACAGGTGCACCTTGTGCTCGGAACAATAAAATGCCACTCTAAAATTAGCAGTTTTGTCACACAACACAATGCCACAGATATCTCAAATTCTGATGGAGCATGCAATTGGCATGCTGACTGCAAGAATGTCCACCAGCGCTGTTGCCAGATAATTTAATGTTCATTTATCTACCATAAGCATCATTTTAGAGAATTTGGCAGTGCGTCCAACCGGCCTCAACCACGGACCACGTGTAACCACGACAGCCCAGGACCTCCGGCTCCTTCACCTGCGGGGTCTTCTGAGACCAGTCACCAGGACAGCTGATGAAACTGGGTTTGTACAACTGAAGAATTTCTGCACAAACTGTCAAAAACCGTCTCAGGGAAGCTCATCTGCGTGCTCGTCGTCCTCAACAGAGTCTTGATCGGACTGCAGTTAGGCGCTGTAACAGACTTCAGTGGGAAAATGCATCCCTTCAATGGCCACTGGAGAAGTATGCTCTTCACAGATGAATCCCGGTTTTAACTGTACCGGGCAGATGGCAGACAGCGTCATGTGGGCGAGCAGTTTGCTGATGTCAACGTTGTGAATAGAGTGCCCCATGGTGGCGGTGGGGTTATGGTACGGGCAGGCATAAGCTACGGACAACGAACACAACTGCATTTTATCAATTGGCAATTTGAATGCACAGATACTGTGATGAGATCCTCAGGTCCATTGTCGTGCCATTCATCCGCTGCCATCACCTTATGTTTCAGCGTGACACTGCACGGCCCCATGTCACAAGGATCTGTTCCTGGAAGCTGAAAATGTCGGTTCTTCCATGGCCTGAATACTCAACAGACATGTCACCCATTGATCATGTTTGGGTGCTCTGGATCGACGTGTACGATAGCGTGTTCCAGTTCCCGCCAATATCCAGCACAGCCATTGAAGAGGAGTTAGACAACATTCCACAGGCCACAATCAACAGCCTGACCAACTCTTCGTAAAGGAGATGTGTCACGCTGCATGAGGGCAAATGGTGGTCACACCAGATACTGACCTTTTTGAAGGTATCTGTGACCAACATATGCATACCTATATTCCCAGTCATGTGAAATCCATAGATTAGGGCCTAATAGATTAATAAAAAAAATTCTCAATTTGTCTGTCATAGTTGACGTGTACCTATGATGAAAATTACAGGCCTCTCCTCTTTTTAAGTTGGAGAATTTGCACAATTAGTGGCTGACTAAATACTTTTTTTCCCCCACTGTAAATATCTATCTCATTCCTGTAAAGGTATGGAGCGTTGCACAAGCCCTGCACTTAAATAATGGCTGTGTTTCAATGGGAATTTGAACGTTTCGAGCACCTCCGTTAGTTATAAGATCAGAGAAAAAAAAATCCCTCTTTAAAATATTTTTCCTTTTGGAACAGTAATTGGTGACTTATTGTATCTCAAACCTAGACTTTTAAAATATCTTATTCCCCAACATGGAGACAATTGTGGGGAACCCACATTTACAAAAGAAGTAAATGTATGTTTCTTTTTGGTCTGCTGCATCTTGGCCTCTGTAGTAGTCACAATGTTTCTGACACCTTCACCTGAATCACACAATTCTTACCTTTCTAACAGTACTAAGCATGGGGTTGTAAGACAGTTTTAAAACCAAAATGTGCTTTATGAGGGTAGTATACAATATTATGCGTTGTTTAGAAAATGCCACCAGAGTTTAACAGGTTAATGTATGGATCAGCATCAGGCTTGAATCAAAGCTCTAATCAAATCCAGACATATTTATATGCTTTAGAATGACACTTCCAATTTTGGCAGGAAATACCGGGAGAAAAATGATTAATTCTCAGGATGGAACATTTGTAAAATACTTGGGAAATATTCAACCATAGTTCAGTTTGAGAGAACTGTGTGTAAGTGAAAGGAAAGAGAATATAGACAGTGTGTGAGTGTTTGTGTGTGTCACAGAGAGAGAGAGGTGCCCACCATGGAGACATAGTACTGTAGTTCACTCCTCCTTTCGGGGTCAAAGTTAGGGCTGGGGCTGGGGTCAGAGTTAGGTCTGGGGTCAGAGTTGAGGCTGGAACCCCTCTCCGCCCACTGTTGCCTCTCTCCACTTCCAGCTCTCAGTCTTTCTCCCTCATCCTCCTCTGACACCCATCCCCTCAGATCTCCCCCTCTGTCACACAACTCCTCAAGTCCTGCTACACAAACACACAGAAAAGTGGTGAGTATATTTAGCTGTGTGAGAGAGATTAACCCAGGATGTATACATTTCACCATGGTCACACTCAGGGCAGCTTTATTATATATTTAACTCAGGTTGCAGAAAAGACAATTGTGTTAGTGTGTGTCATTGTGTGTTAGTGTAAGTGTATATCCAAGCGCTGTCGTAGCCAGCCGCGACCGGGAGACCCATGGGGCGGCGCACAATTGGCCCAGCGTCGTCCAGGGTAGGGGAGGGAATGTCCGGCAGGGATGTAGCTCAGTTGGTAGAGCATGGCACTTGCAACGCCAGGGTTGTGGGTTTGAAAAAAGTAATAAATAATAATAATAATAAAATAATGTATGCACTCACTAACTGTAAGTCGCTCTGGATAAGAGCGTCTGCTAAATGACTAAAAAAGAAAAGAAAAAATTATTTGGCTCTGGTAGCAGAAGGATAAGGGCAGACAAAATTGTGATAGCGTGTGCATGTGTATTACTATGTGTTAAGAGTGTATTAGTGTGTGTAAGAGTGTGTTGGCATTACTGTATATATTTCTGGCTCTGGTGGCAGAAGGATTCAGGGAGACTGCATAAATCCAATTCCAACATTAACGGATTTGAGATGAGATGACTATTAGGCTACTGCACAGTCTTGTCACACACACCCGAGTGTGAGAGTGCAATACCTACCAATGGAAGCTGCTGAGGGGAGGACGGCTGGAACGAAGCGAATGGAATCAAACACGTGGAAACCATGTGTTTGATGTGTTGAATACCATTCCACCTATCCCACTCCAGCTATTACCACGAGCCCATCCTTCCCAATTAAGGTGCCACCAACACACAATACCTACACACAATATACGTACACACACACCCCTGAGTTCTTGTCAGGTTGGTGGCTTCTAGCTGTGTGTGTGTGTGTGTGTGTGTTTGTGTGTGTTTGGTTCTTCTATCCTTGTGGGGACCTAAAATCCCCAAAAGTTCCCACAATAAATATTCTCCCTCGTGGGGACATTTCCCACGTCCCCATGAGGACAAATGCTATTTTAAGCTCAGGGGTTAGGTTTAGGGTTCCAATTAGGGTTAGGGTTACAATTAGGGTAAGGGGTTAGGTTTAGGGTTTGGGTTACAGGTTCGGGTAAATAGGATTTTTTATATAAATTAATTTGAGGTCTCCACGAGGATAGAAGAACAAAAAGTTATATATAAGGATATTATTTTTGACGATATATCGTATCGTTTGGACTATAATCACAATATTATTTTTGTGCTAGTTGGCTGTACGTGCACCAAAACTTTTCTTTCATCGCTTGATCTCCATCTTTTTAAATAGGGAGCCAATTTGTTTTCAGCACTTTTATTTCCATGACTGATCAAAACTTGTTTTCTCATGTCTCTCTTTTGTCCCTCGGCAGCAGACATATGATGAGCAATGTTTGGAACATCGAATTGCAATAAAATCACAGTTTCGATTCGCAATACATATAAAATCGTGAGAATCACAACACATATTGTATCGGCACCAAAGCATTGTGATAATATCATATCGTGAGGTCCCTGGCAATTCCCAGCCCTACCGTCATGTTGGTGGTTTCTAGCTGGGCGTGTGTGTGCGGTGTTCACAAGTGTGTGTGTGTGTGTACCTGTCATGTTGGTGGTGTCTAGTTGTGGCTCCAGAGGGTTGAAGGAGAGAGTGTGGTTCAGCACACTGAGGATTCCACTCTCTTCTCCTCCTGCGCCTCTCCCCCATCCTCTCTCTCTTCCCTCTGTTATCGCTCTTGCTTCGCCCTCGCCACTTAATCCCCCCCTCTCTCTGGAGAGTCGGAGGACCACTGCTTGAGCGTCTGGTGAAACAAATATAATAATTATTATACTAACAAAAATATGATAACAATAGAGAATGCACTTCTCTCAACTGAGACACTGCAGGACTCTACAGTGCAACCATTATACAAACTTTCGGGCCGGTGCGAACCACAATAATAATGTTTAATGAGCACATTTGGTAAATTCTTTTTGAGCTTAGAAATCGCTAAATAAGTGACTAACAAAAAGGATGGCAGTGGGGGCTTGTGGATTTGCCACCATTTACCTTGAATGTGTTGTTTACATGCGTTTTTTCAGCATACAATGTTTGACTTGAATGTAGTCTCACAAGCCAGACATCAACACCGTATTCTTGGGAATAGAGAATCAGTGCTTGATCTCTGGCACCGTTCAAAAGTTTGAGAAGCTAGCACTTTCAGGATGAACGGTCCAATCAGTGAGTTTAAGCAGAGTGGTTTAAAACATAAAAGGTTACTATTGATTACCTTGTGCCAAGCGAGCAACTTCCTCCCCCTCCTGCTCTCTCTGCACCATGTGCGTGTGAGCTGCAGCTCTGTACTGTGCTGTAATGTGTGAACTAGATGGTTTCTGTAGTAGATGTTGGTTCATCCAGTCTTTGGGCTCGTCCCACAGCGAAGGAAGAGAAGACCCTTCTGCCTGCAAAACAAACACACTCTGCTGGCTGGCTCAGAAGGCTGTGCCTTGACCATTGAAAAAACGGATGATAGCAAATGTTGGTTTTGCTACACCAAACCAACATTAGCAGAGGCAGAAAGCAAAAGTGCAAGTCAGTATCTCTCTTAACAACAAGAAGTGACAGAAATAATCTGTGTGGAAACACTGTGTTTGAGTGTGAGTATGTGTACCTGTGTGCTGAGCAGTCTCAGCGCTTCTGTCCAATGGGAGCGTAGTAAACTCTGCAGTCTGCTCACAAGCTCCTCTCTCTGCACTTCGAGCCTCCTCCTGCTCTCCTCCAACAAAACAGACTGCTGCTTGGAGTGGGCCAGCCTGACACACACACACAAAATGGGCAGAAACCATTACAAATGCACAAACCAACCTGGTGTGATAAACTTTGCGTGTGTGTGTGTGTGTTACCTGGTCTGGTAGTCCTGGGTGAGTGTGAGTGTGTGCTGCTGGTGTTGCTGTAACTGGGAGGAAAGTTCTCTCTCATGGCGAGCACTCAGGTCCAGCAGCTGCTTCCTGAAAACACAGACACACGTCAAACACTGTTGAAGTGTGTGTGTGTTCAAGTTTCAATGTCACATGCTCAAGTACAGCGAAATGCCTTTCTTGCAAACTCAAAACCCAACAATGCAATAACAATGAAATAAGAAGAAATATGAAGAACACAATAAGTAAGTAAGCGTACTAAACTCGGCAACAAAAATAAACATCCCTTTTCAGGACACTGTCTTTCAAAGATAATTAGTAAAAATCCAAATAACTTCACAGATCTTCATTGTAAAGAGTTTAAACAGCAGAGAGAATAGTCTATGGTTTGCGTGGTTAGAGTCTTTAATGATTTCCGGCCCTTCCTTGTTCATTAATTGGGAAACACAGTACTGTGAGGTGCCTAAGTGAGCGCTACAGGGAGACAGGACGGACAGCTGATCGTGAGTGTGCATAGAGAGTGCAAAAATAAAAAGTCAATAAAAGATAGTCTGTGTAGCTATTTATCAATCATATTTCTTGGGGATAGAAGCTGTTCAAGAGCCTGTTGGTGTCTGACTTGATGCACCAGTACCTCTTGCTGTGCGGAAGCAGAGAGAATAGTCTATGGTTTGCGTGGTTAGAGTCTTTAATGATTTCCCGGCCCTTCCTTCCACACCGACTTCAGAAAGTATTCAGACCCCTTGACTTTTTCCACATTGTTACAACCTTATTCTAAACTGGATTACATTGTTTTTTCCCCCTCATCAATCTACACACAATACCCCATAAT
Organism: Coregonus clupeaformis; assembly: GCF_020615455.1. NCBI lineage: Eukaryota > Metazoa > Chordata > Actinopteri > Salmoniformes > Salmonidae > Coregonus > Coregonus clupeaformis. The sequence goes on from NW_025533653.1 coordinate 337,858, forward strand.
GACGAAGGAAAAACAGGTTTAGACATTTTTACTAATTTATAAAAATTAATAAATATCACATTTATACATGTATTCAGACCCTTTACTCAGTACTTTGTCGCAGCGATTACATCCTTGAGTCTTCTTGGGTATGACGCTACAAGTTAGGCACACCTGTATTTGGGGAGTTTCTCCCATTCTTCTCTGCAGATCCTCTCAAGCTCTGTCAGGTTGGATGGGGAGCATTGCTGCACAGCTATTTTCAGGTCTCTCCAAAGATGTTCAAATCGGGTTCAAGTCCGGGCTCTGGCTGGGCCACACAAGGACATTCAGAGACTTGTCCCAAAGCCACTCCTGCATTGTCTTGGTTGTGTGCTTAGGGACGTTGTCCTGTTGGAAGGTGAACCTAAGCCCAAGTCTGAGGTCCTGAGCACTCTGGAGCAGGTTTTCATCAAGGATCACTCTGTACTTTGCTCCGTTCATCTTTGTCTCGATCCTGACTAGTCTCCCAGTCCCTGCCGCTGGAAAACATCCCCACAGCATGATGCTGCCACCACCATGCTTCACTGTAGGGATGGTGACAGGTTTCCTACAGACCTAACGCTTGGCATTCAAGCCAAAGAGTTTAATCTTGGTTTCATCTGACCAGAGAATCTTGTTTCTCATGGGCTAAGAGTCTTTAGGTGCCTTTTGGCAAACTCCAAGCCGGCTGTTTCTCCCGATTGCTCAGTTTGGCCGGGCGGCCAGCTCTAGGAAGAGTCTTGGTGGCTCCAAACTTTTTCCATTTAAGAAAGATGGAGGCCACTGTGTTCTTGGGGACCTTCAATGCTGCAGACATTTTTTGGTACCCTTCCCCAGACCTGTGCCTCGACACAATCCTGTCTCGGAGCTCTACGGACAATTCCTTCGACCTCATGGCTTGGTTTTTGCCCTGAAATGCTCTGTCAACTGTGGGACCTTATATAGACAGGTGTGGGCCTTTCCAAATCATGTCCAATCAGTTGGATATACCACAGGTGGACTCCAATCAAGTTGTAGAAACATCTCATAGATGATCAATGGAAACAGGATGCACCTGAGCTCAATTTCAAGTCTCATAGCAAAGGGTCTGAATACTTCTTCAAATAAGGTATTTGTTTTTTATTTTTAATAAATTAGCAAAAATGTGTTTTCACTTTGTCATTATGGGGTATTGTGTGTAGATTGCTAAAGGATTTATTTTATCCATTTTAGATTAAGGCTGTAACGTAACAAAATCTGGAAAAAGTCAAGGGGTCTGAATACTTTCCAAAGGCACTGTAGATGTCCTGGATGGCAGGGAGCTCGCCCCAGTGATGTACTGGGCTGTACGTACAACCCTCTGTAGTGCCATGTGATCAAGGGCGGTGCTATTGCCATACCAGGCAGTGATGCAGCCAGTCAAGATACTCAATGGTATAGCTGTGGAACTTTTTCAGGATTTGAGGGCCCATGCCAAACTTTTTCACGCGCCTTCTTCATGACTGTGCACGTGTGTTTTAAGCCTTTAGTGATTTGGACAATGAGGAACTTGAAGCTCTCGACCTGCTCCACTGCAACCCTGTCGATGTGGACTAATACGTTTCCTGTAGTCCACGATCAGCTCCTTGGTCTTACTGACGTTGAGGGAGAGGTTGTTGCTCTGGCGCCAGAGCATATGAGCGGAGTGGAGCGGTGAGAATCTCAGCTCCTCGCTCACGGAGCTGTTCACCCCTCCGCTCCCCCCGCTCAAAGCCACATCAGGCCAGTCCGCTCATTATCGCTCAGCGCTCAACGCAGTTTGCATCGCGCTCCACTCAAATCGCCCCCCGCTCACTCCAAATAAGGAACAAAATCTGCATGTATTTCACTTTTAGCTTAAACCACAGCCTTACTTTATCTCCCCGAATTTGTTGCATACAGACTCATCTCGGATTATCCATTCTGTCTTGAAACGGGATCTAACACTGACGCTAAAATGAGATGTTAATCAGTATAGTATATTGCATAGCGAATTGACACGTTGTTTGCCAATGTTTCTGCAAAAGCAGCGATGCCCATTGGAAGTGCAGCGTGAGTGTAATCGGTGAGCAGGGATTTGATTTCTGTGACAGCAGGGAGGAACATCCCCAGGTTCCCCAGCTCCTTCTGCATTTTGTCTGTGAGGTCTGCTAGTGGTGTCAGCACACTGACAAGGTGTGTCAGCTGCCGTACTTGATTCAGGGTGATGTTAGCAACATTAGACTTGAGTTTGTTTTACCATAACGGGTATTTTTCGAACAACCGGATGAACGACTGAATCATCTCGCAGCTGGCTGCTCCATCGAATGGCGCAGGCATTTGTGGGGCGGACACCTAATTGGTCGGTTTCCTCTGTGCTCTTGCGTACACTTTTCACCAGGTGCCCGACTTTCACTAACAGCCTATTAATGTTGTCGTGCTTGTTAACAGCGTTTTTGATCGCCAGCTGAAGCATGTGAATGGGGCATCTCAGATGTAAATTTGACAAAGTAAAGTACTAATTTATCATAGTTTCTTGGGGGGGTGTAGCCCGGTTGAGCTACGCTGGCGAAGTGTTGCATCCCTTCGCGTTCTCCTTTACTCAGCGGTTCATAGTCCATGAAAATCATTTTAAAAAATGCTACATCCAGCTCTCTTTTTCTCTCCCTTGTTATGGTTGGGCCTTTACGTGCAGTGAATAAACTTTTGAATTCCTCAACCCTTTTCTCTTGTTGCTGCTGCTGCTCCTCTCGCTCTATAAAATACAAATTCATGGACGACACAAATTAAATTAAACAGATGGATTCTGGGTCAGGCTTGAGCATGCTTCAGACTCGTGGTGTGAGCGAGCGAAATTGGAGCGGGACATAGAGCGACGCTCCGTCCTTTTAAAAATGCCGCTCTGCGCTCTGTCAAAATCCGTCCGCTCACGCTCCACGCTCCACTCATATGCTCTGTCTGGCGCCACACTGCCAGGTCACTGACCTCCTCCCTGTAGGCTGACTCATCGTCGCCGGTGATTAGGCCTACCACCGTTGTGTCGTCAGCAAAGTTGATGATGGTGTTGGAGTCGTGCGTGGCCACGCAATCATGGGTGAACAGGGAGTACAGGAGGGAACTAAGCACACACCCCTGTGGGGGCCCCTGTGTTGAGGGTTAGCATGGCGGAGTTGATGTTGCCTTCCCTCACCACCTGAGGTCGGCCCGTCAGGAAGTCCAGAATCCAGTTGCAGAGGGAGGTGTTCGGACCCAGAGTCCTACGCTTGGTGACAAGCTTGGAGGGGACAATGGTGTTGAACCCTGAGCTGTAGTGAATGAACAGCATTCTCACATAGGTATTCCACTTATCTAGGTGGGTGAGGGCAGTGTGGAGAGCAATTGAGATTCCATCATCTATGGATCTGTTGAAGCGGTATGCAAATTGGAGTGGGTCTAGGGTGTCTGGGATGGTGGAGTTAATGTGTGCTATAACCAGCTTCTCAAAGCACTTCATGATTACAGAAGTGAGTGTTGCATGAAGCCTTAGAGTTCTTGGGGACAGGAATGATGGTGGTCATCTTAAAACATGTGGGGATTTCAGACTGGGACAAGGAGAGGTTGAGAATGACCGTGAATATACCTGCCAACTGTCTGAGAACATGCCCTGGAATACCGTCGGGCCCCACGGCATTGCGGGTGTTGACCTGATTGAAGATCTTTCTCATGTCGACCTCGGAGAGCGAGATCACCCAATCCTCTGGGTCGGTGAAGGCCCTCACACCCGACACAAAGTTGTTGTTGTCAAAGCATGTGTATAAATTGCATTGAGTTCGTTTGGTAGAGAGGCATCGTTGGGCAGATCACGGTTGGGTCTTCCTTTGTAATCCGTAATGGACTGTAGCCCCTGCCACATGCGACAGGGCCTGTGTAATATGATTCCACCTTATTCCTATATTGTCCTGCTTGTTTGATGACTCTGCGGAGGTCATAGCGGGACTTCTTGTACTTATTCCTGTCCATGGCCGTAGCCTTTGGGTTGTCTACGATAGCTCTGTGTGCATTAGCCCTGTCCTTTAGTTCAGCGCCAAACTTGGTGTTAATCCCTCTGCTTTTGATTGGGGAAGCAGCGAACTCTCACCGTGGGGACAACGTCACCGATGCATTTCCTAATGAAGCCTGTAACAGAGGTGGTTAGCTCGTCAATGTTATCGGCGGAGTCTCGAAACATATTCCAATCAGCGTTAGCAAAGCAGTCCTGTAGCATATTTCTGATTCTGGTGACCATTTCTCAACGGAGCGAGTCATGGATACTTCCTGTTTGAGTTTCTGCTTGTAAACAGGAAGCAGGAGTACGGAGTCATGATCTGATTTGCCGAATGGCGGACGAGGGAGGGCCTTGTATGGTTGCTTGTGGGTAGAATAACAGTGGTCTAGAACTTTATCGCCCCTAGTGGCGTTTGTGTGTGTGTGTGTGTGTGTGTGTGTGTGTACCTGTGCTGTTCTTTCAGGGCAATGTGTTCCTGCTGTAAAGCTGACAGTCTCTCAGTCTCCTGTTTCAGCTTTACTTCCAACTGAGAACGCTGGGCTTCAAACCGGGCCTACACACACACACACACACACACACACACACACACACACACACACACACACACACACACAATTTTGTAAACAAACCTCCAGACAGTCATAAGATCTTGTAAACACACAGACACACAAACAGACATGTACCTGTTCCAGAGCCCAGTCCATGCGCTCCGTGTCCCTCTCTCTCCGCGAGTCTACTTCCTCCTCCTCCAGCTGTAGCAGTCTCCCCCTCACTTTGGCCAACTCTCCTCTCACCTCCTCCAACTCCTGTCTTACCTCCACCAAATGCTGCTCCTCTTGCTGCTTGCACTCCTACACACAAACGCATGCACGCACACACACAGGATGGGGTCAAGTCAGAATTTTGGAATTAACTCCAATTCAGGATGCTTTGAGTTACTTAAACGACATCTGATTCCATTAGGTACGCTTCATACACAGAAATGCTAGTTAGAGACTGCTGTTAGTTGCTAAATAAGAGACCAGAGGAGCTTTCAACAAGGCTTCCGTTTGCGGCAAAGATGTTACTTAGTAACAATTTCAGTTGAATGATTTAAATGAACATTCCAAAATGTTGGACAAGAGAGACAAACCCACCCTCTCCTCTTGCAGTTGATTGGCTAGCTGGACTGTCTGGTCCTCCAGCGATCTTCTCTCATTGGCTGTTTGCTCCTGGAGGCAGGTCAGAGCAGCCTGGGCTTCCTGGGCCTGTAGATGCAGCCCGTCTCGCTCACACACACCTTGTTACGCTCCACACACACGCGCTCACACTCACGCCTACAGTCACACAGAGACCCTTCCAACTCCACCAGCCGCAGCTCCTACACACACACACACAGTCAGATGTGTGTAAATGATAGTGCGAGAGAATGTGACTGTGTGTGTGTTACTCACCAGCTGTCTGTTGGTTCTCTGTAGTTCATCAGAGTGTTTCTTTTCTTGCTCCAGCGCCTCAGCAACCTGAGCCAGAGACTGCTCTAATTGAGCAAGGCTCTGGAAAACACACATGCACGCACACACACACACAGTGAAATCTGTGAGTCCTGTGTATATATGATGACAACAACAGCCAATGTCAGTCCCGCCACTTGGTTTGGCATAAAGATGTGGGATGGTGGTGTGGAAATGTAACCACTGTCAAATTCAAACAGAGCTATGGATTCAAGGCAGCAAAATTGTAAATCTGTGTAGGCACATAAATACTGTGTTTGTGCTACCTCTTGCTGCTGTGTATGTCGTCTCTCCGCCAGCTCCTTCTCCTGCTGTAGTCTCTTCACTCCCTCACTCTTCTCCTGCTCATGTTTCCTCCAGCCTTCAACCACCTTAGCCAGGGTCTGATAAACAGACACAGACAGACAGACAGACAGACACAGACAGACAGATAGACACAAAGCTCCACCTTGGCCTCTGATATTTTCACCATATAGATAACACCCATCCAGAAGATTTGCGTGTATGAGAGAAAGAGAGCTAGCGAAGTGAGAGAGCAAGAGTGTGTATGAGTGTAAGGTGTGTCCACACCTTATCCAGCTGCTCGATCATGATGTCCTTCTTCCGGTCAGCTGACATAGCGAGAGCCAACCTTTGCTGCAGCTCCAGAGCCTTACTCTGCAACACCAGCACCTGCCCCTCACACTGCTACAGACTAGGCTTGTCACGATACCAGTATTGTGATAGTGGTACCATGACAACCCTACTACAGACACACACACCTGCACCACACACTGCTATAGACACACAGTTACACACAAGGCAGCATCTGCCCTCACACACACATCTGCCCCTCATACTGCTACAGAGAGAGGGGTTAGACACTGGCCAGCACTAAGACCAGGCTAGAGCAGGCTAAAGCAGGGCTGATCCTCAGGAGTTAGAAGGTCATACCAGGACCAGTGTGCGCGTGTGGGTGTACCTTGCGGCTGGTCCTCTCCCTGTCTAGGCTCTCCCTCAGGACAGTGGTTTCCGGGGAGGAGAAGACACTGTCAGAACGCAGACGAGAAGAATACCGCGGGAACAACTCCTCTATACCTCCTACCCCACCACTGGAGAAGAGAATAAGAAAAGTGCAATTTGTTTTACATATTGTCAAATACGTTCTGACAACATAGCCATAACAGAGAATACAAAAACGAGAAGGTGTGTAGTGTTACCTGAGTAGCTGTGAGGTGCTGTCACTGTTAAATGACTGGTTGGGACTTCCTGTAACACTGCTGCCTTCTGCAGGACAATACAGGGAATAAAATATTGCCAAAGTCAGTGTGTGTGAGAGAGAGAATGGTGTGTCGGTGTGCTTTCTCTTCAGTGTGTGTGTGTGTGTGTGTGTGTGTGTGTCACCCATTCCCTGAATCCCAAATAATCAGCCCCTACCCCCTAGGCACAGATCTAAGAGGTGTAAGCAATATGGTGGTGGTTCCACCTAAGGTTGGGCGATGTCAACCTTTGTCCTATCGTGATTATGTACCCATAAAACATTGTTATATACAATGCTATCACCCTCCCCCAACTAAAACAACAGTTGTGCTATAGCGCGAAATCAAATGCAACTGGACAAATCATGACAAAAGATAATGTTGTTGAAAGCCTGAGCAGAGGCTAAGTACAGGCAATGGCAAATATTTTCTAATATTCCTTTCTTGTGGAGGAGCAGAACAGATTTGTGTGTGTGGTGCGCACATGATGGAGCAGTGACTGTCTGATAAGGAACAGGCTGTCTTACCGTAATGAGCAAGGTTATAGGCCTACATCATGGGCTGGATAGAAGCAGTCGTCAGAACTGGATAATAATATTGTTCGTTCCATCTTTCATAAAGCTTTGTTCTATCTGTCATAAAGCTGTGATTGAGAATAGCCTATGCCTAGGCTTAGGCTATAGACTTTCATTCTTGTTATTTTTGAAAGTCACAACTACTTTAGTACAACACCTTCGTAGGCTACAATATTTGGGAAATAGGCTACTATTCATAAATTCAATTTATCTTAAAGCTTTTATGAGAGTAGTAGAATAGGTTCAGGATATCTGCAGGTTCCATGAAGTTGAATTGAAGGGTGATGAAGTGTTGTGGTCAGATGAGACCAAAATCAAGCTCTTTGGCATCAACTCAACTTGCCGTGTTTGGAGGAGGAGGAATGCTGCCTATGACCCCAAGAACACCATCCTCACCGTCAAACATGGAGGTGGAAATATTATGCTTTGGGGGTGTTTTTCTGCTAAGGGGACAGGACAACTTCACCGCATCGAAGGGACGATGGGCGGGGCCATGTACCGTCAAATCTTGGGTGAGAACCTCCTTCCCTCAGCCAGGGCATTGAAAATGGGTTGTGGATGGGTATTCCAGCATGACAATGACCCGAAACACACGGCCAAGGCAACAAAGGAGTGGCTCAAGAAGAAGCACATTAAGGTCCTGGAGTGGCCTAGCCAGTCTCCAGACCTTAATCCCATAGGAAATCTGTGGAGGGGAGCTGAAGGTTCGAGTTGCCAAACGTCAGCCTCGAAACCTTAATGACTTGGAGAAGATCTGCAAAGAGGAGTGGAACAAAATCCCTCCTGAGATGTGTGCAAACCTGGTGGCCAACTACAAGAAACGTCTGACCTCTGATTGCCAACAAGGGTTTTGCCACCAAGTTCTAAGTCATGTTTTGCAGAGGGGTCAAATACTTATTTCCCTCATTAAAATGCAAATCAATTTATAAAATTTTTGACATGCGTTTTTATGGATTTTTTTGCTGTTATTCTGTCTCTCACTGTTCCAATAAACCTACTATTAAAATTATAGACTGATCATGTCTTTGTCAGTGGGCAAACGTACAAATTCAGCAGGGGATCAAATACTTTTTTCCCTTACTGTAAACACTAGTAAAACTAAATGCATGCTCTTCAATCGAACGCTGCTGGCACCCGCCCACCCGACTAGAATCACTACTCTCGACGGGTCTGACCTAGAGTATGTGGACAATTACAAATACCTAGGTGTCTGGTTAAACTGTAAACTCTCCTTCCAGACTCACATTAAGAATCTCCAATCCAAAGTTAAATCTAGAATCGGCTTCCTATTTCGCAACAAAGCCTCCTTCACTCATGCTGCCAAACATGCCCTCGTAAAACTGACTATCCTACCGATCCTTGACTTCGGCGATGTCATTTACAAAATAGCCTCCAACACTCTACTCAGCAAATTGGATGTAGTCTATCACAGTGCCATTCGTTTTGTCTCCAAAGCCCCATACACTACCCACCACTGTGACCTGTATGCTCTTGTTGGCTGGTCCTCACTACATTTTCATCGTCAAACCCACTGGCTCCAGGCCATCTATAAATCACTGCTAGGCAAATCCCCGCCTTATCTTAGCTCATTGGTCACCATAGCAGCACCCACCCGTAGTCTGCGCTCCAGCAGGTATATCTCACTGGTCATCCCCAAAGCCAAAACCTCCTTTGGCCGAATTGCAAAAATCTCTGAAGCTGGAGACTTATCTCCCTCACTAACTTTAAGCATCAGTTGTCAGAGCACCTTACCGATCACTGCACCTGTACACAGCCCATCTGAAATTAGCCCACCCAACTACCTCATCCCTATATTGTTATTTATTTTGCTCTTTTGCACCCCAGTATCTCTATTTGCACATAATCTCTTGCACATCTATCATTCCAGTGTTAATACTAATTGTAATTATTTTGCACTATAGCCTATTTATTGCCTTACCTCCATAACTTGCTACATTTGCACACACTGTATATATATATTTTCTGTTGTATTTTTGGACTTAGTTTTTTTTACCCCATATGTAACTCTGCGTTGTTGTTTTTAATCACAGTGCTTTGCTTTATCTTGGCCAGGTCGCAGTTGTAAATGAGAACTTGTTCTCAACTGGCTTACCTGGTTAAATAAAGGTGAAATAGAAAAGAAAATAAATAAAAGATGGAATACCCTGACTTGGGTACAAGGTGATACCATCAGAGTGGGGAGTGCCCACTGATGGATACCAGAAGTTGTTGAAGAAAATATGTGAAGGGCTATATAAACGGAAAGGTTTTCTTTGTTCAGGAGTTCGGATGACAATAGGCAACGCATGTGCCGTTTGTTATATGAACCCGATACCGTATCTATTAAATACATATTGTATCAACTCTCCATCTAAGTGTTAAATATCTTCTTGCATTTTGAATTCCTTGATACCAGTAGTATTTGGTTGGGGGAATTCATAGTAATCCAGGGCAGAGTGCAAACAGGAGGAACAGAGAGGAGCCAGTGGGCAGGTGCATGACAGCGATTTAGATCCAATAAAATGTCAGAAATCCACACAGAATCTTCCACGGTGGCAAAACAGCAAGCTCGAGCCCAACTAGCCTCTAAACCAGCTAGCACTAGAACCCACAGTCAAAAACACATGCTAAACACAACCCTCGCCAGCAGAGCAAAAGCAAAGAGAGCGGAAACGTACTTAATGAGATTGACGGATGGGGCCCATGCGATGGCAAAAAAAGTGGAGGCTGGGTTACCAGAGCGAGAACCAGGTAGAGAAGCGCTTCAGGGGAGAGGCCTATAGCTAGCCGGTGAAAAAGCAGCGGGCAGCAGGAGCTACACCGGGCCGCAGGAGAGTCAAAGAGGGTAATTCAATAGGTATTCTAGAGGGAGGTATGGCGAGGGACATCCAAAATAGATACATTCCCTAGGCAATAATCCAAAAGGTGGGTTAGGCAACCAGGAGGCCTGCGATCAGAGGAAGAATCCAGGCAGGTGGAGGTGATCACAGCAGCGCAGTCCAGACTCCGAGGTAGGTTAACAGTCAACTAGCAAGCTAGCTTGCACTAATAAGCCAAGGTTGTAAAAGTCACAAAACTATGGTAGGCCTACTTCACAGACCCCCAAAAAAATACTTACACGAAAAATGGACGAATAACTAACAAATCAAAGTTAACGAGTAAACACTGCTGCTAAACAAGTACCAGGGAGATGCGGCAGTCAAGCATAATGCTAGCAGATATTCTCGCCCGGAAATGACTAGTGTTGTTGTCTATCCTAATTGTTTAGGCTACCTTGCGCTCTCCTCTGGCAATGGCCCGACTCGCACTGGCACACGTAGTGCACACACAGAGGCATCTTGAAAGTGTGTCTCTAGTATTTTTTAATATATTGATTTTTCCCCCTTTTTTTTGCCGCAGTGGCAACAATTAAGCAGCAGCACAATATAAATGGATTTAAGACTTTAAGTTAAGGACCCGCGGACACCCTTAGGTTATTGGCCATTTGGTTTTCAACCTCGCATGTAGGGGTTTTCCCGGCCCGCATGGATTTCTTTCTTAATAAGCTTAAACGTCATTAAACTTGTCATTAAATGTTTCTATAGGCTATTGATATTGTTTGTTATCTCATTATTAGTCCTCTGGCTACCTTACATTTTTTGGCTATTCAAATAACTTTTGAGATGGAACTGCGTTACATTCATTGTTTGATCGGGAGAAATCCATGCATAAGCATATAGCCTTCAGCCATAATCATAGCCTATCAAATGGAGAGAGAAGGAAATATAGGCTGTTTTTTAAAACAGCTAGACAAGATAGTTAAGGAGAGTCCATTATGCCCATTTATCCGACAGAGAGAGGGAGCGAGAGAAACAATATTTTGCGCTGCTTTGGTGGAATTCTCTGCTTTGTCTGGCCTACATTCCTCTCTTGCGTTCTGTAGGCTTTTTAAATGTTTTATTGAAATAGGCTATAACAAATAGGAATAGGCAAATTAGAATGTCACTTGTCCTGCAATACTTTTTTACTGCGGGGCACCAGTCAAGTTCAAATACGCTAAACCATCGTCTGTCACATCATAATGTCGTCACCATCGACAATTGCTGTCAATCATCGTCAATAGACAATACTATCATAATATTGCCCAACCCTAGTTTCACCTCCATCTTGACCTCTGACAGGTCAGGTGGATTTTTTTGCCATATTGTGGACATCCATCCATTCCTCTAAGATCTGTGCCTATGGGGGTAAGGGCTCGGGTTGATTTGGGATACAGGGAGTCTCTAGTGTCTCACCATCTGCCTCCAATGTAGGTGTGCTTCTCAGCATGGTTTGGAGGTGAGCTCTGACGTTCTCCATGTCCTGGATATGTCTCCTGCCATTCTGCAACCAACACACCAACATGAAACCACACACACAAAGTCGCACACACACAACAAACACGTGTAGGATGTAAGGGGTTAGTTACAGTCAGTCTGTTGCTGTAGTCCACACTGGTCTGGAGATTAACACCCATCTCCTCTACCAACACCCTCTCTTCCTCTCCCTCCTCCTGTTTCCCCCCGGGGGAGGGGGTGTGGAGGTTCAGGGGGGGTCTAGCCTTACCCCCTCCCTCCCCCCCCAGCTGTGAAGAAAACTGAAATGACACCTGTCTGGAGACACGCAGAGATAGTTAGAGAGTGAGACATAAAAAAAAAATTATTATAATAATAATATGCCATTTAGCAGACGCTTTTATCCAAAGCGACTTACAGTCATGTGCGCATACATTTTTACGTATGGGTGGTCCCGGGGATCGAACCCACTACCCTGGCGTTACAAGCGCCATGCTCTATCAATTGAGCTACAGAGGACCGACCACACATGACACTGTCCATCAGCCAGTCTGTTCGCATGTTAAACACCTGGTCTTATTTCTGGACAAGAGGGGGGTGAGGTTGTTTCTGGGAGCATAGGGGTTGTTTCTGGATAGGGCCTGGGTTACCTGTGACTGTGGCCTGGTGATGGTTGACCTTTGGCCTGGAGGTCTCGGGTGAGTTGCAGCGAGGAGTAGAGGCGGGCTGTGACCTCACGAGACTCATCCCACAGGGAGCGGGGCGAGGAAGGCCAGGAGCAGATCAGAGAGGGGGAGGGAGGGGCTTGTTTCGAAAGGGAAGCGGTGAGGAGAGAAACGGGTGGAGGAGAGGTGGGGGCTGATATATGCAAAGGTTCTATGTCACTTTGTAGTTCTTCACACCTGACTGATGCCATCCCTGAACAGAGTAAACACACAGTCAGTCAGTGTAGAAAATACTAAATCAGAGTTTGTGTACAATCACATGAGCAAGTTACAGTTCATAGCTAACCTTTTATGCCTAGCTAATGTTAGCTACCTATGTTTACAAACAACAACTTTTCCAGCTACTTAGCTAGCAAGCTAACTAACGACGTTAACTGTTGCTGTACATTTGATTGGTCTAAAAAAAACGTTCTTATCTAATTCGCTAGTTAACTAGCTACTTATGTTCAGCTAGCAAAACAATTAACCAAAACATTAACGTTAGCTAACTTAGTGAGCAAATAAGACAGAGGTAACGTTAGTCAACTAACGTTAGCTAGGCAATGTTGATGCTGTTTGTTTGTTGTGACAACGTCGTTAGCTAGTCCAGCAACAGGAAAGTGACTAATCCTGAGAAATGGCTGTATACTGCTATGGTGATAGCTAGCTATATGGGAGACCAACAAGTGAGACATTGCTATCAAATAGCTAACTAGCTAAACATTTTCAAATTAAGTTAACGTCCTGTAGATCATAGTGATGCATAACGTTAGAGGTCAAGCTCAGCTAACTAACAAGCGTCATTAGTTTAGTATGACTCTGGTTAGGCTACCTAGCTAGCTTCTTTTCCAAACGATAATAACACACAATCCCATCCTACCTATTAGTTGAGAGTGGCTGTGTATGTACCCGGGCCTCGGACAACTCCCGGGCGCGAAAAGGTACTAGTGGCTAGCTAGTTACTGTACCAAGCTATCCTTCACTGAAGACTTCAATGGTAGCTTCTAGCTAAATACACTAGCTAGCTAACGACCAGGTTAGCAGAAGGCTATATCAACATCTAGTCAGTATATAGATGCTCTTTGGTACTAGCTAACGAAAAAACTCCCGGGGCTTGATTGAAAAACTGTTTTTTTTTTTTTTTTTTTACCGCGCTTGGCTGTGGTAACTAGTGGCAACTTCGTTGTTTAAGCTACACCACGTCCGGTATTAGGTCCACAAACCGGTAGGTTCCTTCTTCTTCTCTGGTATAATGGCGTTAAAATGTGCGTGCCGCTACCTACTGTGCAGGTGAAAAATAAAAATATCCCAAAAACGGAAAATATTTGTGGCGGTGGGGGGAACATATATACTATAAAAAATCCACTGGGTAACTTTCCATGCATAATACTCTGATTAATATAATAGTTAGATTAAAACGTTTACATACTGGAGCAAGAAGAGCAATTTTCCTAATAATCTTGTTTACATGGACATATCTGAAATCAGGCTACTGATGGGACTTTGATAAATGCAGAAAATCGCCAATAAAAATAAACGTTATATCACAGCGACCATGTTATTTTTGGGAAGCCTATTTGATTCTGAGTTCGGAAATATACAGTTGTATGTGAAAACTATTTAACTTTAAGTTTTTCCGAACTCACTTCACTCATGCAAAAGAGGGAGGCTCCAGCTGCAGTTGCTAGCACGTGTAATCTAATAAACCACTGGAACACAATTAAGGTTTACTGTCCTAATAATTTGAAAGATTGCTAATCCATGTGTTTTAATCGCAGGTTGAGGTTTATTGTATTGAGTCTTGTCCTGGAGGCAAAATTGAGCGATTTTCACTCATCAAAATTGGCTATATTGTAAAAATTCATGAAAACAAAAATTAGCTTTTTGATAGGCTTGGGCGGAATTTAATATTGTCATACTGGGATTTACTGTATTACCCGGCATAGCACACAAGGGGGCACTAAAAATGCACGTAGAACTGCTTATTTTCTTCGTCCAGCTTCGAAAACCTCTCAGTCGCCTCTTTGACGGCGACTCCAAAGAGCCCGTCGTCAGAGAGGGGGCGTTCAAAGCGACGTCCTGTCTGCTTCCTTCATGGTTGTCAGGGACAACCAGAGGTGTCGCTCCGCGACCACCGAGGTGGCCATGGACCTCCCCGAGCAGACGGCCGATGCCTGTGTTAGGTGTAGGATGGCGCCAGAAATCCTGGACGCCTCCTCCACCTCCTCTGGCTCCAGCTCTGTCTTACCCGTGGTTAAACGGGACAGAGCGGCTGCCAAGAGCGCAATGTTGTTAGCTGCTGCTACAGCCTTGGCTCCCAAATTGAAGGACTTCTCTAACAGCTGTGCTGTGAGACGGTCCTTCTGAGATGGCAATGTGGCTTTTCTGGAAGAGGGCCAGGGACTCGAACCCGGTACGAGATACGCCGCCATGGCGCTCTCTAACCTGGGGATTCCCTTGACTTGGCCCTGGAACCTTCCCTCCACTCTAGTGAATGGGAGGTACGATTTAACCGGCGAACGCTCCGCTAAAGGTGCCTCCCATGAGCCCTCTACGTATTTAGCCAAAGAAGGCATGGCAGGAGCCAGTGGCTCTGCCGCTCTTCTTGGCCTGGAATACGGGCCGCCCTCCATTAAATCAACCTCCGGTGCGGAGGGAACAGGGGGCAGCGGTATCTCGAGCCGTCTGGCAGCTCTCTCAATGAGACCCGGAAAGTCCGTCCTCAGAGACGCTGCGGCGAAGGACAGGGCTTCTGATTTCTCAGAGCCCGTGTCGTCATCGCCATAGGAACTACAAGCCCTCTCGCTAACCAAAGGAAAGGGGGGCTTGAATGTATGAGGGACGGGGTCTGACTGTTCCATAGGAATGTCAGCCTCTTCCTCATAGTCCCTATCATCCCCTGAGTCTGCGCCGTCAGACGACGCCTCTGAAGCAGAGGCTAGTATTGACAACACATCCTCTAGGGGGATATCCTCCCTAAAAAACGCCCAGCGCTGCTTCCTCTCCTTTGTAGAAAGGAGGGCGCAGGAGGTGCAGTTAAGGGGACTGCAGACGCCCTCTTTGGCATGCTGGGACCCTAGACAAACAAAACATAAGTCGTGGGAGTCGCCGGCCGCCATGGAGGAGCAGCTGCATTGAGCTCTGAAAAGAGCTTTTGGGGGTGGAAAATCTCCTGGTGTGCTCATTTTAGGACGACGTCGATGACTGGAAAATTGACGGTGTTTTCTTCGTCCTGAGTCTTCTCTTCTTCTCTTCGTCTCTTCGTCTCTTCGTCTCTTCGTCTCTTCGTCTCTTCTTGGCTTCTTCAGTCTAGTCCAGTCGCTGAAGATAAAGGGAGGCTGATTGAGGGAGGCATCCCCTCTTATAGGGACACCTGTACTCCTATTGGCTGCAGGTGTGTGCATAATTTTGTCTCAGGCTGATGCTGCCTTAGGGCAGTGGGTAAACCAATAGGAGCAGAGCTCCCCTATGGGGCGGAGCTCCACGATATAGAACTAGTACTGCGCTAGAAGTTGAGATGACAGGACGGAGTATTTGTGTTTTACATCTTTGAAATACGTTTTAAACAGTTTACAATATTTCCACAATTCAAGTACCAGAGCACTTGGAATTAACGAAATTTGGAGACAACAGATTTGAATGAATATGGTCAAAAACATGTTTTAGGGATTCGCAACAAAAAACTAGTACAGCACCGTAAGAAGAGAACAGGAGTCAATATTTGTGTTCGAATAGCGAAATATATATTTTTGTCCTTTTTCAGTGAACATGGTCAAAAATAATGTGATAGGCTTTTTCCACAATGCACCTAAAGATGATGAGAGAAGAGACCATTTGTAACAAAAGATTTGAATGAATA
The DNA here is from genome assembly GCF_020615455.1 of Coregonus clupeaformis. NCBI lineage: Eukaryota > Metazoa > Chordata > Actinopteri > Salmoniformes > Salmonidae > Coregonus > Coregonus clupeaformis. The sequence continues at coordinate 354,037 of NW_025533653.1, forward strand.
TGGTAAAATTCATATTTCAGGCTTATTCCATAATGCAACTAAAGATGATGAGAGGAGCAATGTTGCTGAGATACGCTACTTGTGTGTAACAACAGATTTCCATGAACATGGTCTAAAATAATGTTTAATACAATTTACACAACGCAGATGGAGGCACTATTTGATATTACAACCTTTTTCAATGAACATAGACTAAATCATGTTTTAGGGAGTTACCAACCAAAAACTAGTACTGCTCTAGAAGCTGAGATGACAGGACGGAGTATTTGTGTTTTACATCTTTGAAATACGTTTTAAACAGTTTACAATATTTCCACAATTCAAGTACCAGAGCACTTGGAATTAACGAAAATTGGAGACAACAGATTTGAATGAATATGGTTAAAAACATGTTTTAGGGATTCGCAACAAGAAACTAGTACAGCACCGTAAGAAGAGAACAGGGGTCAATATTTGTGTTTGAAGCACAAAATACATATTTTTGTCATTTTTCAATGAACGTGTTCAAAAATAATGTTTTAGTGAGTTACCATCCAAAAACTAGTACTGCGCTAGAAGATGAGATGACAGGACGGAGTATTTGTGTTTTACATCTTTGAAATATGTTTTAAACGGTTTACAATATTTCCACAATTCAAGTACCAGAGCACTTGGAATTAACGAAATTTGGAGACAACAGATTTGAATGAATATGGTCAAAAACATGTTTTAGGGATTCGCAACAAAAAACTAGTACAGCACCGTAAGAAGAGATCAGGAGTCAATATTTGTTTTTGAATAGCGAAATATATATTTTTGTCCTTTTTCAGTGAACATGGTCAAAAATATTGTTTTAGGCTTTTTCCACAATGCACCTAAAGATGATGAGAGAAGAGACCATTTGTAACAAAAATATTTGAATGAATATGGTAAAATACATATTTCAGGCTTATTCCATAATGCAACTAAAGATGATGAGAGGAGCAATGTTGCTGAGATACGCTACTTGTGTGTAACAACAGATTTCCATGAACATGGTCTAAAATAATGTTTAATACAATTTACACAATGCAGATGGAGGCACTATTTGATATTACAACCTTTTTCAATGAACATAGACTAAATCAGGTTTTAGGGAGTTACATACCAAAAACTAGTACTGCTCTAGAAGCTGAGATGACAGGACGGAGTATTTGTGTTTTACATATTTGAAATACATTTTAAACAGTTTACAATATTTCCACAATTCCATTTACATTTTACATTTACGTCATTTAGCAGACGCTCTTATCCAGAGCGACTTACAAATAGGTGCATTCACCCTATAGCCAGTGGGATAACCACTTTACAATATCATTTTTGTTTGTTTGTTTGTTCGGGGGGTAGAAGGATTACTTTATCCTATCCCAGGTATTCCTTAAAGAGGTGGGGTTTCAAATGTCTCCGTAAGGTGGTGAGTGACTCCGCTGTCCTGGCGTCGTGAGGGAGCTTGTTCCACCATTGGGGTGCCAGAGCAGCGAACAGTTTTGACTGGGCTGAGCGGGAACTATGCTTCCGCAGAGGAAGGGGAGCCAGCAGGCCAGAGGTGGATGAACGCAATGCCCTCGTTTGGATGTAGGGACTGATCAGAGCCTGAAGGTACAGAGGTGCCGATCCCCTCACAGCTCCATAGGCAAGCACCATGGTCTTGTAACAGATGCGAGCTTCAACTGGAAGCCAGTGGAGTGTGCGGAGGAGCGGGGTGACGTGAGAGAACTTGGGAAGGTTTAACACCAGACGGGCTGCGGCATTCTGGATGAGTTGTAGGGGTTTAATGGCACAGGCAGGGAGCCCAGCCTACAGCGAGTTGCAGTAATCCAGACGGGAGATGACAAGTGCCTGGATTAGGACCTGTGCCGCTTCCTGTGTAAGGCAGGGTCGTACTCTCCGAATGTTGTAGAGCATGAACCTGCAGGATCGGGTCACCGCCTTGATGTTAGCGGAGAATGACAGGGTGTTGTCCAGGGTCACGCCAAGGCTCTTCGCACTCTGGGAGGAGGACACAATGGAGTTGTCAACCGTGATGGCGAGATCATGGAACGGGCAGTCCTTCCCCGGGAGGTAGAGCAGCTCCGTCTTGCCAAGGTTCAGCTTGAGGTGGTGATCCGTCATCCATACTGATATGTCTGCCAGACATGCAGAGATGCGATTCGCCACCTGGTTATCAGAAGGGGGAAAGGAGAAGATTAGTTGTGTATCGTCAGCGTAGCAATGATAGGAGAGGCCATGTGAGGATATGACAGAGCCAAGTGACTTGGTGTATAGGGAGAATAGGAGAGGGCCTAGAACTGAGCCCTGGGGGACACCAGTGGTGAGAGCACGTGGTGCGGAGACAGCTTCTCGCCACGCCACTTGGTAGGAGCGACCGGTCAGGTAGGACGCGATCCAGGAGTGAGCCGCGCCGGAGATGCCCATTTCGGAGAGGGTGGAGAGGAGGATCTGATGGTTCACAGTATCAAAGGCAGCAGACAGGTCTAGAAGGACAAGAGCAGAGGAGAGAGAGTTAGCTTTAGCAGTGCGGAGAGCCTCCGTGACACAGAGAAGAGCAGTCTCAGTTGAATGACCAGTCCTGAAACCTGACTGGTTTGGATCAAGAAGGTCATTCTGAGAGAGATAGCAAGAGAGTTGGCTAAAGATGGCACGCTCAATAGTTTTGGAAAGAAAAAAAAGAAGGGATACTGTTCTGTAGTTGTTGACATCAGTGGGATGCAACTCTCGCTCTCTTGAAGATGGAAGGGACATAGCCAGCGGTCAAGGATGAGTTGATCAGCGAGGTGAGGTAGGGGAGAAGGTCACCGGAGATGGTCTGGAGAAGAGAGGAGGGGATGGGGTCAAGCGGGCAGGTTGTTGGGCGGCCTGCAGTCACAAGTCGCAAGATTTTATCTGGAGAGAGAGGGGAGAAAGAAGTCAAAGCATAGGGTAGGGCAGTGTGAGCAGGACCAGCAGTGTCATTAGACTTAACAAACGAGGATCGGATGTCATCAACCTTCTTTTCAAAGTGGTTGACGAAGTCATCCACAGAGAGGGGGGATTCAGCAGGGAGGAGGATGTGGCAAAGAGCTTCCTAGGGTTAGAGGCAGATGCTTGGAATTTAGAGTGGTAGAAAGTGGCCTTAGCAGCAGCAACAGATGAAGAAAATGTAGAGAGGAGGGAGTGAAAAGATGCCAGGTCGGCAGGGAGTTTAGTTTTCTTCCAGTTCTGTGAGCTCGCAATGAGTCATCAAGCCACGGAGCTGGAGGGGGAGGACCGAGCCGGCCGGGAGGATAGGGGACACAGAGAGTCAAAGGATGCAGAAAGGGAGGAGAGGAGGGTTGAGGAGGCAGAATCAGGAGATTGGAGGGAGAAGGATTGAGCAGAGGGAAGAGATGATAGGATGGAAGAGGAGAGAGTAGTGGAAGAGAGAGAGCGAAGGTTGCGGCGGCGCATTACCATCTGTGTAGGGGCAGAGTGAGTAGTGTTGGAGGAGAGCGAGAGAGAAAAGGATACAAAGTAGTGTTCGGAGACATGGAGGGGAGTTGCAGTGAGATTAGTAGAAGAGCAGCATCTAGTAAAGATGAGGTCAAGCGTATTGCCTGCCTTGTGAGTAGGGGGGGACGGTGAGAGGGTGAGGTCAAAAGAGGAGAGGAGTGGAAAGAAGGAGGCAGAGAGAAATGAGTCAAATGTAGACGTAGGGAGGTTGAAATCCCCCAAAACTGTGAGGGGTGAGCCATCCTCAGGAAAGGAACTTATCAAGGCGTCAAGCTCATTGATGAACTCACCAAGGGAACCTTGAGGGCGATAGATGACAAGGATATTAAGCTTAAATGGGCTAGTGACTGTGACAGCATGGAATTCAAATGAGGAGATAGACATATGAGTTAGGGGAAAAATTGAGAATGTCCACTTGGGAGAGATGAGGATTCCTGTACCACCACCCCTCTGACCAGATGCTCTCGGGGTATGCGAGAACACATGGTCAGACGAGGAGAGAGCAGTAGGAGTAGCAGTGTTTTCAGTGGTAATCCATGTTTCCGTCAGCGCCAGGAAGTCGAGGGACTGGAGGGTAGCATAGGCTGGGATGAAGTCAACCTTGTTGGCAGCAGAACGGCAGTTCCAGAGGCTGCCTGAGACCTGGAACTCCAGGTGTGGGGTGCGTGCAGGGACCACCAGGTTAGAGAGGCAGCAGCCACGCGGTGTGAGGCGTTTGTGTAGCCTGTGCGGAGAGGAGAGAACAGGGATAGGCAGAGGCATAGTTGACAGGCTGTAGCAAATGGCTACAATAATGCAGAGGAGATCGGAATGAAATGAACTAAACATCTGGGAAAGGAGAGAGTAAAAACCAAAACTCCCAAATATAACTCTCCCAATTTCACCTCAGAAACTATAATTGTTTCACTGAACCACCCGAATAAAACTCTCCCAACTTCCACTTTAGAAATTAGAATTGTTGTGAGCTACAGCGGTTCAATGTTTCAAGGAATAGACTCAACTTACTTTATTCAGCTAGCTAACTATGACGCTATAGCTAACTAGCATGCTAGCATCCAATAACACAAAGTTTAGCACCAATACTTGGTTACAACAAACTACCAATAGTGTGTTAACACACTAAACAGATAATTCGTGTCCGTGTCTAGTTCCTTTCATAACGCAGCAATAATTAAACGTTGGCTAGCTAGCACAAATATATTGTATTTAGCTGCTACAGTACAGCTAGCTGGTCATGTTGGCTAGCTAGCAATGGCTGCTGTGTTGACTTTGTTTGAATAACGGCGGCGCTGCGAACAAATGTAGCTGGCTAAAAGGATATTGTATTTAGTTGCTACCGTTGCTAATAGCTACTCGCCAGCTAGTCCAGGAGGTGAGTTAGCTAGCTAGCTAGCTTCGTGCTACACCCGGCACCACCGAATACAATGCTAACCCACAACAGCCCACGATGCCTACCTATAATACCTAATAATATACAGCCCACGATGCCTACCTATAATACCTAACTACAATCTAAATACATAGTTTAAGCCTTACTCGACAAAGCCCAAGCTATGTATAAAGCCAAACTTACCCGACGCCAGCTGTCTGGGTGGCAGACTGCAATCAGTAGCTGTAATTAAGTACAGCAGCCACCAACCACCTAACGTTAATGCCTCGGATAATGAGGTTAGAAAAACAGCTGAATGGTAGGTAGCTAGCTGGCCCAATTACAGGTACTCTAAAGCGTGAAATAACATTGGAAACAGCTATCCACAGTTGCTAAAAGTTACCAGTAGCTACCCGCTAGCTAGCTAGCTTTGTTGGTCCAGGTAGTGGGTTAGCTAGCCTCGTGCTAGCCTCGTGCTTCGCCGGGCTCCGCCGAATACAATACTTACCTACAATAAGAGCACTTGGAATTAACGAAATTTGGAGTGAACAGATTTGAATGAATATGGTCAAAAACATGTGTTAGGGATTCGCAACAAAAAACTAGTACAGCACCGTAAGAAGAGATCAGGAGTCAATATTTGTGTTTGAATAGCGAAATATATATTTTTGTCCTTTTTCAGTGAACATGGTCAAAAATAATGTGATATACTTTTTCCACAATGCACCTAAAGATGATGAGAGAAGAGACCATTTGTAACAAACATTTGAATGAATATGGTAAAATTCATATTTCAGTCTTATTCCATAATGCAACTAAAGATGATGAGAGGAGCAATGTTGCTGAGATACGCTACTTGTATGTGTAGTGTCTTAGAGTCTAGGATTTTGCTGATGTTGCAAATGGTGTAACAGATTAACTTTACTCTACTTTGCTAAAGTATTTGGAAAAGCATTGCTACAGAGGTTTCTTGGAATAGAGGAAACTTGGCTCTGCTTGCTGAAACATCTGGAAAGCATTACTAAAGTTCCTGGAAAAAAGGATATGGGGAGATATGTGAAAAAGGCCAGGGATTGGATATTAAAATCACGCCATACTATGTCATATGTGATATAAATACCATGTCTTGAACAGGGAGAGGGGGAATAGCGAATTACAGAATTGGCTCTTGCTGTTCTTCAGATATCTGCAGGTATCTGTAAATCTGACGCTGAAACTCTTTGTTATAATAAACCTTTATAAACAAAGTACAGTGTCGGCGGACTTCTTATCATCACGGCATTATCAGCAAAGGTTTGTTTTCGACCACCACATAATGGCGACGAGGTTGTTTTATTTTTTGGGGGCGTGATACATCTTTTCTCTGCATTCCATTCCTGGGCTACAAAGTGACTCCCGCTCAAGAGGCCGACAGATAAGGTGAGCTTTCTCACAAACATTGGGCGCTGGCCGTTTTGTGAGTCCAGAGTGTGTGCGTCCAGAGTTTGTGAGTCAAGATGTACCGTCAAATTACTTGTGCGTGCGTTTTGCTGGTTTTTTGCTGTGTGATAGGAATTCCGTTCTAAATTTTCTAAATTAGTTTGCGTTGAGAACAATGCAAAAAGTGGGGAGTGTCTATAGGGCACACCAATAGGGCACACATACAGTGGGGAAAAAAAGTATTTAGTCAGCCACCAATTGTGCAAGTTCTCCCACTTAAAAAGATGAGAGAGGCCTGTAATTTTCATCATAGGTACACGTCAACTATGACAGACAAATTGAGAAAAAAAAATCCAGAAAATCACATTGAAGGATTTTTAATGAATTTATTTGCAAATTATGGTGGAAAATAAGTATTTGGTCATCTACAAACAAGCAAGATTTCTGGCTCTCACAGACCTGTAACTTCTTCTTTAAGAGGCTCCTCTGTCCTCCACTCGTTACCTGTATTAATGGCACCTGTTTGAACTTGTTATCAGTATAAAAGACACCTGTCCACAACCTCAAACAGTCACACTCCAAACTCCACTATGGCCAAGACCAAAGAGCTGTCAAAGGACACCAGAAACAAAATTGTAGACCTGCACCAGGCTGGGAAGACTGAATCTGCAATAGGTAAGCAGCTTGGTTTGAAGAAATCAACTGTGGGAGCAATTATTAGGAAATGGAAGACATACAAGACCACTGATAATCTCCCTCGATCTGGGGCTCCACGCAAGATCTCACCCCGTCGGGTCAAAATGATCACAAGAACGGTGAGCAAAAATCCCAGAACCACACGGGGGGACCTAGTGAATGACCTGCAGAGAGCTGGGACCAAAGTAACAAAGCCTACCATCAGTAACACACTACGCTGCCAGGGACTCAAATCCTACAGTGCCAGATGTGTCCCCCTGCTTAAGCCAGTACATGTCCAGGCCCGTCTGAAGTTAGCTAGAGTGCATTTGGATGATCCAGAAGAGGATTGGGAGAATGTCAGATGAAACCAAAATATAACTTTTTGGTAAAAACTCAACTCGTCGTGTTTGGAGGACAAAGAATGCTGAGTTGCATCCAAAGAACACCATACCTACTGTGAAGCATGGGGGTGGAAACATCATGCTTTGGGGCTGTTTTTCTGCAAAGGGACCAGGACGACTGATCCGTGTAAAGGAAAGAATGAATGGGGCCATGTATCGTGAGATTTTGAGTGAAAACCTCCTTCCATCAGCAAGGGCATTGAAGATGAAACGTGGCTGGGTCTTTCAGCATGACAATGATCCCAAACACACCGCCCGGGCAACGAAGGAGTGGCTTCGTAAGAAGCATTTCAAGGTCCTGGAGTGGCCTAGCCAGTCTCCAGATCTCAACCCCATAGAAAATCTTTGGAGGGAGTTGAAAGTCTGTGTTGCCCAGCGACAGCCCCAAAACATCACTGCTCTAGACGGGATCTGTATGGAGGAATGGGCTAAAATAGCAGCAACAGTGTGTGAAAACCTTGTGAAGACTTACAGAAAACGTTTGACCTGTGTCATTGCCAACAAAGGGTATATAACAAAGTATTGAGAAACGTTTGTTATTGACCAAATACTTATTTTCCACCATAATTTGCAAATAAATTCATTAAAAATCCTACAATGTGATTTTCTGGATTTTTTTTTCTCATTTTGTCTGTCATAGTTGACGTTTACCTATGATGAAAATTACAGGCCTCTCTAATCTTTTTAAGTGGGAGAACTTGCACAATTGGTGCCTGACTAAATACTTTTTTTCCCCACTGTATAAAAAGCTTTAATAAAAGGAAAAGGAGTGTCCAGGAAAATTATGAAGAAATAAGGCATGAAGGAATAAAAGACAGTATACTTTAGGCCGCCGTTAATTTAAGGAAGCCCTTGAAAAACGAGGCGATCAATATGATGGGCCATAAATCTAGTTATTAGATTAACTCTCAAGTCAGTTCTGGGAACTGCAGGTTGGAAGATAATATATTCAATTGTATGTTTACCGCTCAGAATCTATTTGACGAAGTATTTGTCTGAAGTAATCCTCTCTTTTGAATGTCTACAACCTGAAGGTAGCAGAAATTTAGCAAAAGGAATATAAAAGAAAATAGGAACGGCGATAAGCATGCTTTGTATAAACGGATCCTGTGTGTTTGAGAAAACGGAGCCTGCGGGTGTGTGTGTGTTTGTGTGAAACAGAGAGAGAGAGTGGCTGCGTGCCTGATGAGTTCCAGCTGTGTGTCGACTAAGGCTATGACAACAGGGGTTTTAGTCTTTTGTAAGGAAATATGTTAGTTAAGGTTAAAACCTTATGAGTCTCTATAAAAAGAGAATGTTCATTAACTTTTAGAATAGCATGACCCTACAGGGAGGACTTTTTTAAGAGTGTATAGAGATGTTTTGTAATTGATAACAACATAACTATAAATCTGCAGATTAGGATAAGTGAAGATAACAAACTTGGAAGTGGGATTTGTGTTGTATGTTCTATGTGTTCCGTGTTCGTTTGTGAGTTCTGTAAAGTCTTATTGTTTGTCTATGGGAGGAGAGAACGGAGCGACAGCGGGTCTGTCTGTTCCTTTCACTCTGAAATCACATTGGTGACTGAACTGCGCACGCGTAGGATTTTATGAGTTTAGAGTTACGTACAACAGATGTGCCACTCCCCTGCACTGAACTGCTGGGAGAGGCAGTCTCAGAGCAGACAAAAAGAAAAGGGAGGGGGAATCTTGCACACAAGTGAAATGTTCTGTTGAATTAACTGTTGCTTGACTGTAAAACTGTTTGGTTGATAATCGGTTGAGTTGGTGAATGAGAGATATATTGACGGATTAAAAATAATAATAATAAAATAAATAAATAAAATAAAATGTTATTGAGCTATTTATAATATTCCTGAGTTAAGCTGTTTGCTTATTTCTTAGCGTGAATGTAAAACAAAAAAAAAAACTAAATTCTTGTTTGTTCTTTTGTCTTTCTGTCATATGAGAGACGAGAAGGAGGAGACAGAGAGAGAGAGAGAGAGAGAGGAGGTGCTGACATCAGCTGACATCAGCGACAACAACCCAGTCCAATCAAGGCCAGTGCTGTTCTTATCCACAAAACCTACTTTCCCTTACAGGATATAATTGATACATTGTGTCTACATAGAATATTTCATGTTGTGACCATTTCGCAGGAACTTGGCAACAGACTGATGAATTGATGTAATTGATAATTGCACATTAGAGTTTTTGTGAATGACTTGTTTTGATTAGAGTTGTGTTGGAAATCCAGCATTGACATTATTCTGTAAAATTAAGGTAATTAGGTGCTTATTAAGCTATTGGGTTGTGAGTGCTCTAGTGTTGCTGGTATAGGTCTTTTATTTTTGGATTGCTCTGAAGTTGACTACTTTCCTTTACCTTTCCTGATCGGATGTGGTAAGACTGCCACTAATCAATAATTTGGTAAAATAAAATTCACAAAAAAAAAGATATATTGATTGATTAGTTGATTGATTGGATTGATTGGTTGATTGATTTAGTTAGTTGATTGATTGATTTGATTAGTTGATTGATTGATTGATTTAATTGGTTAATGTATTGATTGATTAGTTGATTGATTGGATTGATTGATTGTTTGATTGATTTAGTTAGTTGATTGATTGATTGGAATAATTAGTTGATTGATTGATTGATTTAATTGGTTAATTGATTGATTTGATTAATTGATTAATTATTTTTTTGATATAAAAAAAAAGAAAAAAAAAGAGGGAAACACATAACAGAGTCATTACAATGGGGAAAAAGGACATCAAAACTACAAAAGCAATTACTCCTCTTGATGTAGTACAGAATAGAAATCCTCTAGTTAATGGTATAGCAAAATTATCTGAAAAATTGAATAAACGTTGGCCTAACATTGAACAACCATGGCCAGTGGAAGGGACTCTTAACCCAGACGTCATCAAGATAATGCAAGTGCTTGTATCCACGTATAAGGCAGATCAAAAGAAGGGGAAGAAAGGAAAACTACGCAAAGAAAAAAGACAAAGAGAGCTGGGTGTTCTTAAGTTGTTTGAAAATGAAGGACAAAAACAGATAAAAGATACAAAAGAAAAGAGAGACAGAGGTACAGAGAAAATGGCAAAAGAGGTGAAGGTGACAGAAAAACTAATGGCAGAAGTCAATACACCTTTCTCATATATGGATTCAGCAAAAACACCCCCACCTTATGAGAAAGAAGCCAAGCTTAAGGACGTTTATCCTCAGCTTCCAGGGATCATTCAGGAGGGTGATTATTGCATCAGAGATGAAGATGAACGAATAATAGAGAGAGGACAAGCAGAAACGACCATAAAGATGAATCCAAACTCCAAAAGCAGGAAGAAAACGAGATGTCTGGAGACTAAGGGTAGAGTGAGGTCAAGGAGGATGGAACTTGATGATGATGATGATGACGATGATGATGATCAGAGTGATTCAGAAGAGATCATGGGTGGATATGACCCTGTCATCAGACAGAGGTTGGCCAGAGCGGAAAGAAGGGGTGATGGAAGCTGGAAGAAGAAGAATACAAGTGATTCGAGTGCTGATGAAAATGAAGATGGAGACAACGATGAAGATTTGGAGATTAAAGGTGCTTCATATTCAAGAGGATTTTATCCTACAATGACTAGCACAGAAGAAATAAAAAGAGATATAGACCGATGCGTCTCATGCCTGGATAAAGTGACTAGTTTAGAAGAAGTGAAAAAACTGGAGGAACAACTCCAGAAGCTGAAGATAAAGAAAAAGAAGCTGCTGAGAAAAGAATCCCAAGAATCTGAGAATAAATATACATTGAGGCCAAGAAAAGAGGGCACTAGTAAGAAAATTATGCCGGTGATCATTCGAGGACAAAACCTAGAATATAAGCCTTTGCAGAATACCGATATGTCAGATATACTTGAGAATCTGCCTACTCTTCAAGATGGAGCATATCCTTGGATTTCAAAGTTGGAAGAAATTACGGTGGGAACACAGTCTGCCATAGGAGACATTAAGAGACTTTTGGCTAATCTCCTTGGGATTCCAGGCATGGAAGAAATTTCTCAGAGAGCTGGACTTCATAGATATGTGGGGACTGCAGTGAACGACCCTGAATTGTTGGCTGCAAGTAGAAATCGGCTGTGGAGAGCACTGAGAAATAAGTTTCCATCAAATGTGCATCCTGACAACATTCTTATTGACCCACTAGGACAACAAGAAAATCCGAGAGCCTACGTGTCAAGAGTTCATCAAGTGTGGAGAAATATTACCGGAAATGATCCAGATGTGAGTCAAATTGAGCAGTCAATCTTGAGAGCTAAACTACAGATGGGACTGCCCTTACCGGTAAGGAGCAAACTGGCAGAAGTGGTTGGACTTGGGAGCATGACAAAAGGTGTCTATACAGATCATATAGCCCATCAAGTGGATCTGTACCGGAAAAAGGAACACAACCAGAAAGAACAGGACCAAGAAACTCTCAGAAAACTAAATCAAATACAACTGGTGGAGAAGAAGGAGAAGAGAAGCTTTGGTTATGCAGAATCAGTGTGAACCAAATCAACAATCACTGCTACAGCTTCAACTGAACAAGGTCAAATGCAATTATACCAGCCACAACAAGTGGTACAAGTTGTTTCATATCCATAGATAGTTTCTGTAAAGAAATAATTTCAGAGGAAGATACAGGAGCAAGTGAAGATCATCTGGAGGACAGGTGAACCCTTATAGGAGCAAGGATTCTAGAGGTGCCCAGAAGATCCGAAAGGAGTTTTCAGCTGGTAGTACCAGTTAGGGAAAAAAGATCCAACAATTGAAGTGAAAATAAACAATGGACTATAGGAAGTGATGATGGATAGCAGAAAGGCTTGTATCTGTGTTCAGCCTGAAGAGGTTACACATCTCACTATGTCAAATCAACTAATTATGAGAAGGACTTGGAGGAGTGAAGATCAGCGATTTCTGAAAATGATGATTTTGGCTCAAGGACAAGGAGAGTCATAAGCTGTACGAATGATAAATTAATCTATTTGCAGTGTGAAGATGGATTGAGAATCTATGGAAGAAGAGATGTTGAAAAAAAAAAGTTCAAGAATGTTTGAGATATCAAAATAGTACTGATATTGGATTTGTGAAATCAGCCCAATTGAGGTGAAAGTTGAACTTCGATGAGGAGCCAGACCTCCTTGGAAGAATCAGTTTCCATTGAAAGATGAAGCAATCCAAGGGATTGAACCAGAAATTGAAGGACTTTCGAAAGCAAGTGTTTTGAAGACAAAGAAAAAACATCCTTAGAGTAGCAATCAATTATTGTTTTGGAGAAACCATGATGATTTAGGAAGCTATGGGTTAGCTAATGTTGCAAGAGGGGAGATTAGGATAAAGATCACAAAGGAGTAGAGTTTTTGGGAACCATATTTTCTTGAATAGATTGACTATGTCATAGGTAGGTGCATAATCTGTCTGAAAAATAATGTGTGACTGTTATTCTTGGTTACATTTATATACCAAGAGGTGCATAACATGTTCAACTAAGCTAAAAGATGCTCAGTCGGTTGCAAAGTTGTTGTGTAAAGAAGTCATAAGCAGGAGGGAATTTCCTGACTTAATATCCTCAGAAAATGGGAAAGAGTTTTGTGAATAAATCAGTGAAATGGTTTTTGAAAAATTAGAGAAAGAAAAAATTGGAAAAAGTCAGACTAAAATGTTATGAAAACTAGGGTTGAAATAACTCTAGGAAATTTTGAATATCTGAGTGTGGGATGATTATATTATTGTGATGAATCAAAGGGGGGAAATGGAATTCATATCATTTTTGGAATTCTTATATTTTTAGTTGATATTGATGTTTTAATTTGCATGTGTTGTTTTGCAAAAGATACTGTTTGGTATTTTCTTTTCTTCCAGAAGCATATGGGGGAATATGTAGAGGGACTCAAATACTCAAATATGGACAATATGAATGGACTGGAGGAAGTGGAACAAGGAAGGTGTGGAAATGTTCAGATTCCATCATCGACGTCGCATTGAAAGTCGACACTGTGGAGGAGATGAAGTGTAGTGGACTACATTCCAGTGTTATATTCTTTCTGTATTAATTTTTGAAGAATTATGTTTTCTGTTGTTGGGTACATGTGGGGACCTCAGATGTTTTTGTTTATTTCGTTGAAGTTTAGGGATATGGGGTCTAGGCAAGGACAGAGAGAATCCACAGGAGGGTCCGATGGGTCGACCAGCCTGAATGTGGACATTTTGATTGTATTTTGTTTGCTGGGGTTTTCATATGTATTCAATTGCATCATAGCTTAAAATGTATTGATAAAGATGTATGAATTGATCTGGAGTACTTAGGTGGTCGCCTAGGGCAGAGGGGCCGTGAGAGAATGTTCCTGTCTTGACTGACTGTTGGATATTTGGAATGAAAGCTGCCAGACAGGTTTTTCGCTTTTACACTCCATAACAATTTATTTACACTCCATAACAATGTATTTAAACTACATACAAAAATGTGTCTATATAAACATGTGTTTACTCTCCATACATTTTGGTTTATTGTTAAAGTTACTCAAGAACAAAAATTGTTATTTGTCATAATCCTATTCTTTTTGTTTTCGAGACTTAATTAGTCTCGAAGGGGGGAAATATGTAGTGTCTTAGAGTCTAGGATTTTGCTGATGTTGCAAATGGTGTAACAGATGAACTTTACTCTACTTTGCTAAAGTATTTGGAAAAGCATTGCTACAGAGGTTTCTTGGAATAGAGGAAACTTGGCTCTGCTTAATGAAACATCTGGAAAGCATTACTAAAGTTCCTGGAAAAAAGGATATGGGGAGATATGTGAAAAAGGCCAGGGATTGGATATTAAAATCACGCCATACTATGTCATATGTGATATAAATACCATGTCTTGAACAGGGAGAGGGGGAATAGCGAATTACAGAATTGGCTCTTGCTGTTCTTCAGATATCTGCAGGTATCTGTAAATCTGACGCTGAAACTCTTTGTTATAATAAACCTTTATAAACAAAGTACAGTGTCGGCGGACTTCTTATCATCACGGCATTATCAGCAAAGGTTTGTTTTCGACCAGCACATGTGTAACAACAGATTTCCATGAACATGGTCTAAAATAATTTTTAATACAATTTACACAACGCAGATGGAGGCACTATTTGATATTACAATCTTTTTCAATGAACAAAGACTAAATCATGTTTTAGGGAGTTACCAACCAAAAACTAGTACTGCTCTAGAAGCTGAGATGACAGGACGGAGTATTTGTGTTTTACATATTTGAAATACGTTTTCAACAGTTTACAATATTTCCACAATTCAAGTACCAGAGCACTTGGAATTAACACAATTTGGAGACAACAGATTTGAATGAATATGGTTAAAAACATGTTTTAGGGATTCGCAACAAGAAACTAGCAGAGGTGTGGACTCGAGTCATGTGACTTGGACTCGAGTCAGACTCGAGTCATGAATTTGATGACTTCAGACTCGACTCGACAAAATGTACAAAGACTTGCAACTCGACTTGGACTTTAACATCAATGACTCGTGACTTCACTTGGACTTGCGCCTTATGACTCGAGAAGACTTGCTACTTCCCATGAAAACTGGGGAAAAAATTTTTCACACGGCCGCGCCGCTCTCCGTTTATCTGCATCTGTGAAAAAAATGTGCACCATCCACCTGTATGCATACAGAGAGCGCGCGCTGCCTGCACGTTATCCAATCACTGTAGTCCCACGTTGTTTTGATTCGACAGCATCTAAGCAGGCACATTGCAAGACAACCAATGAAGCACATCAAGCAACAACGCGCCAGTTGTCAAAATGATACCGAAGATAGT
Organism: Coregonus clupeaformis; assembly: GCF_020615455.1. Taxonomy (NCBI): domain Eukaryota; kingdom Metazoa; phylum Chordata; class Actinopteri; order Salmoniformes; family Salmonidae; genus Coregonus; species Coregonus clupeaformis. The sequence goes on from NW_025533653.1 coordinate 369,220, forward strand.
TTGGTTTGGCTATAAAAATTACGAGGTAGTCGACAAAAAACGAGTTGCAATCTGCAAAACATGCGGATCGAAGATTACAGACGGAGCTGCCACAACGTCCAACTTTGTTCGACACCTGAAGTTGCACAAAGAAAGGTAAGTTTTGAACGAATGCTACGCACCTTATCGGATGTACCGTAACTTACTAGCTAGCTGCTGCATATTTACTGTATCAACGAGACAAACGCACGTCTCCCTTGCTGGTTCATGCTTACAAAAATATGGATTTTTGAACTGCTATTATATGGACATTCTAAAACGCTTTCGTGAAAAACGCTTAACGTTCTTTAATGTACTAAGACAGTGTTATTAAAAGACCAAACTCTGTAAATATCATATTAATAAAGTATACTATGTACAAAACATCAGATGAGCCCAGAATATGAACGCAAACACGTTTAATAACACGTTACGTTTTCCTCCCATAGAAAACTATTATAAGAAAAGGCTTAACGTGTCTTAATATACTGAGACAGTAATATTAAAAGACCAAACTATAAATATCATATTAATAAAGTATACTAAATGTACAAAACATCAGATGAGGCCAGAATATGAACGCAAACACGTTTAACAACACGTTAAGTGTTTTCCTCCCATAGAAAACCATTATAAGAAAAGGCTTAACATGTCTTATGTAGGCTACTATGTATTCTGGGCTCATCTGATGTTTTGTACATAGTATGCTTTATTAATATGATATTTGCAGAGTTTGGTCTTATAATATTACTGTCTTAGTATATTAAGCATTAAGCAACGTTAAGCGTTTTTCACGTTAAGCGTTTTAGAATTCAGTTTCAGAGTTGCTGGTGTGCTGCCTCATTGAGGTCGTTTATGTAATTTTGGTTAATCACAACTAAGCTGAACTGTCGCTGAAGACAAAATATCACAATTAAACAATGAATGCACCCCCTTTCACAACTCGGATGTAGTTGGTGCATCCCTAAACCCATCCAAGTACAACAGGAAACATAGTAAGACGTATACATTGTAAAGAGGAAAATGATAACACAGTCACAGTAGATCCACCATTAGCCTTCCCTTTTCATATCATGCCCAAACAGCAGACAGCGCATGGACAGAGTGCTACCGTAGTCTACAGTAGGTCTGTGAGGCAGCGCACCACTGGGATATATACAGTATATAATAAAATAATAACGATTATAGTAGTAGTGTTCAGAGATGCAATAGATTATTATAGTGCAGTTCTTAACTAATGGGAATATTGTTTAGCTTATTTTTGGTTTAATTTGGTTTACTTTAGTTATTTAATTTATTCAATTATTTTGTTTTTCTATACTTTTCATGCCAACTTGCCATGGCCCCCTAGACCCCTCGCGGCACCCAAGGGTCCCCGTCCCCACTTTGAAAACCACTGCTATAAAGCATATGACTTCAGTTTCTTGAGGGAAAGGGCTTTCTTATGAATTTTGAAGCAGTGAAAATATTCTTAATATTGCATACACTGACACTGAAATGTATTATCGTAAACCGTAGTGTACAATAGGCAATGAATATTAACACAACAACATTGATATGAGTAAAGAGTAGTTTCAAATACAACATGTGTGGCTGTAAAGGATTTTCTGACATCTGTTTCATATTCTTCTCTGTTACAGGTATGAAGAATACCAGATGAACAAAATCATCGTAGATGAACCACAACAGCCTTCAATCTCACAATTCCTTGACACTCGTGTAGGGCGTTACAGCCTGACCCACCCACAGCAGAAGGCCATCTCCAATGCGATACTGTCTGACTTGATTATTGATTGCAATTTCCCTCTGTCTATTGTGGAAAATAAGAGCTTTCGTCACTTTCTGGCTGTGCTGGACAGCAAGTATACCCCAGTATGTCGCCGAACGCTGACCACAAAAACAGAGAGCCTTGCTGAGGAGAGACGGTCAAAGTTAAAAACTCAATTGAGCAACACTGACCATGTTTCAGTCACTGTGGACATTTGGTCTGATCGAAAGATGAGGGGATTCCTTGGTGTCACTGTGCACTGGATGGAGCGAGATGCAGAGAGGGTACAGCTAAAGACTAATCTCTTGGCCTGCAACCGCTTCAAAGGCTCTCACACAGCAGAGCGAATCTGTGACCAATTTGAGGCAATATGTGATGAATACAACATCAAAGCTAAATTGGACTATATAATTAGTGACAATGCTGCTAACATGCGCAAGGCATTTACAGTCTGCTTCCCCAGCGAACAGGAGGAAGATGAAGATGCTGGAGATAATCTTGATGATCCTGAGCTATGGCATGACTTAACCCAAGAAGACCAGCAAACCGTCGATGCTGCTATGGCAAAGAAACAGCGCCTGCAGTGTTTTGCACACACATTGCAGCTGGTTGTGGGAGACGGTTTGAAAGAAACAAAAGCGGCATGTCCTTCTCTCTCCAAGTTATCAAAACTTAGCTCCCTGCTCCACACAAGCACAACGTTTAAAGACATCTTCGATGGTGAATTTGGGGAGCACAGAGGCATCCCTGCTGCAGTGAGCACGAGGTGGAATTCCACACTGCGGCAGGTAAAAGCAGTCCTTCATTGTGATCAGCAAAAGCTCTGCGCAGTTCTTGAGAAGGCCGGGCATAAAGAACTGTCATTCACACCACGAGAGTGGAATCTGCTGAAGGAGTTGGTGGACATCTTAAAACCGTTCGGAGAAGCAACTGATTTGACACAGGGGGAGAAAGTCATTACAATCAGTGCAGTTGTTCCATCCATCTTGTCCCTCAATCACCATCTTGAGAAGCTGAAGCCTCAAGTTCGTTTCCTGAGTGGCCTGGTCAGAGGTCTGCAGGCATCCCTGAAAAAAGATTTCTTGGGATCTTCATTAATGTAAAAATGGCCCAGTCTCAAGAAGGGATCACTGCCCCCTTTTCAGACACAGTCTACCTGAAAGCAGCTGCCTTGGATCCAGCCTTTTGTCTGCTGTGGATTGAGCCCCATGTGCTGGTCAACCGTGACATCAAGGCAGAGGTGGCACAACGAGTTAAAGGTAAATATTATTGACTTGCAATGCAACTTAAATGCAACGTACAATAATTTGATCTTAATCTGATATAGGATCTAATGTGATATTAATCTGACTTTAACAATAATAAAAAATGTCAGTCTTGAACAGTATCATCAACATCAGAAATAAGGGCTCTTTTGTTTCTGCTGTTGTGACACGTTTTATTTTTATTTTTAGAATTGATCCTGCAAGATGCTGCAGAGACAGAGCAGCCTGTGCCGGTGCCTGCTGAAGAAGAACTAGAGGACATGGAAGGAGAAGGGCTGTTTGCTGCATACCATAAGAGGCAGAAAAGGGATGTTGGGACCCCACCAGCAGTACAGCTAAGTCACTACATTGACATGGCAGAAGGACAGAATGCCCTTTTGTTCTGGGCACTGAACAGTAAGACTCTTCCTTCACTCTTTCAAGTAGCCATCCGAGTCTTGGCAGTGCCTGCTTCTAGTGCTCCAGTGGAGCGAAGTTTTCAGCCATGGTGGCATCATTCTGCGTCCCCATCGTGCACAAATGACTGACAGACTTTTGGCCAATTTGATCTTTTGCAAATGCAATGCAGTATAGGGGCCTCCCTCCACCTGTCCACAGCACGCATGCGCGCACACACACTCACTCTCTGCTCATCACCTGTCCACACAGCTCTCTCTCTCCTGTGGTAGGAGTTTCACATGGAGTAAGATCTGTTCATTTGCAGTGCAGGTTCCCACACTGTTTTTACTTCCAGAGCTTTGGTGTTTGTCCTTCCCCGTAAACCATTCTCTCTCTCTCTCTTTCTCTCTCTCTCTCTCTCTCTCTCTCTCTCTCTCTCTCTCTCTCTCTCTCTCTCTCTCTCTCTCTCTCTCTGCATTGTTCTAGTGCAATATGCTGTTCAAATACAAGCATTTTTTTGTGAAAATTAAATGTTATGTTTTTTTGCTGTATTTGATTAATGTTATTGTATAAAAAGGTTTAAATAAATACAAATCTTACAGACATACATGATTTGTATACATTTTATTTCTGTGGTAAGAGGACTTGAAATGACTCGAAACTAAAATGGTAGGACTTTGGACTCGACTTGAGACTTGATGGCTTTGACTTTTGACTCGACTTGGGACTTGCCTCATCTTTGACTCGACTTGACTCGGGACTCGAGGGCAAAGACTTGAGACTTACTTGTGACTTGCATAACAATGACTTTGTCCCACCTCTGGAAACTAGTACAGCACAATAAGAAGAGAACAGGGGTCAATATTTGAGTTTGAAGCACAAAATATATATTTTTGTCCTTTTTCAATGAACGTGTTAAAAAATAATGTTTTAGTGAGTTACCATCCAAAAACTAGTACTGCGCTAGAAGTTGAGATAACAGGACGGAGTACTTGTGTTTTACATCTTTGAAATACGTTTTAAACAGTTTAGAATATTTCCACAATTCAAGTACCAGTGCACTTGGAATTAACGAAAATTGGAGACAACAGATTTGAATGAATACGGTCAAAAACATGTTTTAGGGATTCGCAACAAAAAACTAGTACAGCATCGTAAGAAGAGAACAGGAGTCAATATTTGTGTTTGAATAGCGAAATATATATCTTTGTCCATTTTCAGTGAACATGGTCAAAAATAATGTTTTAGTGAGTTACCATCCAAAAACTAGTACTGCGCTAGAAGTTGCGATGACAGGACGGAGTATTTTGTGTTTTACATATTTGAAATACGTTTTAAACAGTTTAGAATATTTCCACAATTCAAGTACCAGAGCACTTGGAATTAACGAAAATTGGAGACAACAGATTTGAATGAATACGGTCAAAAACATGTTTTAGGGATTCGCAACAAAAAACTAGTACAGCACCGTAAGAAGAGAACAGGAGTCAATATTTGTGTTTGAATAGCGAAATATATATTTTTTGTCCTTTTTCAGTGAACATGGTCAAAAGTAATGTTTTAGTGAGTTACCATCCAAAAACTAGTACTGCGCTAGAAGTTGAGATGACAGGATGGAGTATTTGTGTTTTACATATTTGAAATACATTTTAAACAGTTTACAATATTTCCACAATTCAAGTACCAGAGCACTTGTAATTAACGAAATTTGGAGACAACAGATTTGAATGAATATGGGCAAAAACATGTTTTAGGATTTGCAACAAGAAACTAGTACAGCACCATAAGAAGAGAACACGAGTTAATATTTGTGTTCGAAGAGCGGAATACATATTTTTGAACTTTTTCAATGAACGTGGTCAAAAATAATGTTTTAGTGAGTTACCATCCAAAAACTAGTACTGCACTAGAAGTTGAGATGACAGGACGGAGTATTTGTGTTTTAAATCTTTGAAATACGTTTTAAACAGTTTACAATATTTCCACAATTCAAGTACCAGAGCACTTGGAATTAACGAAATTTGGAGACAACAGATTTGAATGAATATGGTCAAAAACATGTTTTAGGGATTCGCAACAAAAAACTAGTACAGCACTGTAAGAAGAGAACAGGAGTCAATATTTGTGTTTGAATAGCGAAATATATATTTTTGTCCTTTTTCAGTGAACATGGTCAAAAATAATGTGATAGGCTTTTTCCACAATGCACCTAAAGATGATGAGAGAAGAGACCATTTGTAACAAAAGATTTGAATGAATATGGTAAAATTCATATTTCAGGCTTATTCCATAATGCAACTAAAGATGATGAGAGGAGCAATGTTGCTGAGATACGCTACTTGTGTGTAACAACAGATTTCCATGAACATGGTCTAAAATAATATGTAATACAATTTACACAACGCAGATGGAGGCACTATTTGATATTAAAACCTTTTTCAATGAACATAGACTAAATCATGTTTTAGGGAGTTACATACCAAAAACTAGTACTGCTCTAGAAGTTGAGATGACAGGACGGAGTATTTTTGTTTTACATATTTGAAATACGTTTTAAACAGTTTACAATATTTCCACAATTCAAGTACCAGAGCACTTGGAATTAACGAAAATTGGAGACAACAGATTTGAATGAATATGGTTAAAAACATGTTTTAGGGATTTGCAACAAGAAACTAGTACAGCACCGTAAGAAGAGAACAGGAGTTATTATTTGTGTTCGAAGAGCGGAATATATATTTTTGAACTTTTTCAATGAACGTGGTCAAAAATAATGTTTTAGTGAGTTACCATCCAAAAACTAGTACTGCGCTAGAAGTTGAGATGACAGGACGGAGTATTTGTGTTTTACATATTTGAAATACGTTTTAAACAGTTTACAATATTTCCACAATTCAAGTACCAGAGCACTTGGAATTAACGAAATTTGGAGACAACAGATTTGAATGAATATGGTCAAAAACATATTTTAGGGATTCGCAACAAAAAAACTAGTACAGCACTGTAACAAGAGAACAGGAGTCAATATTTGTGTTTGAATAGCGAAATATATATTTTTGTCCTTTTTCAGTGAACATGGTCAAAAGTAATGTTTTAGTGAGTTACCATCCAAAAACTAGTACTGCGCTAGAAGTTGAGATGACAGGACGGAGTATTTGTGTTTTACATATTTGAAATACATTTTAAACAGTTTACAATATTTCCACAATTCAAGTACCAGAGCACTTGTAATTAACGAAATTTGGAGACAACAGATTTGAATGAATATGGGCAAAAACATGTTTTAGGGATTTGCAACAAGAAACTAGTACAGCACCATAAGAAGAGAACAGAAGTTAATATTTGTGTTCGAAGAGCGGAATACATATTTTTGAACTTTTTCAATGAACATGTTCAAAAATAATGTTTTAGTGAGTTACCATCCAAAAACTAGTACTGCGCTAGAAGTTGAGATGACAGGACGGAGTACTTGTGTTTTAAATCTTTGATATACGTTTTAAACAGTTTAGAGTATTTCCACAATTCAAGTACCAGTGCACTTGGAATTAACGAAAATTGGAGACAACAGATTTGAACGAATATGGTTAAAAACATGTTTTAGGGATTTGCAACAAGAAACTAGTACAGCACCGTAGGAAGAGAACAGGAGTTATTATTTTTTGTTCGAAGAGCAGAATATATATTTTTGAATGACAGGACGGAGTATTTGTGTTTTACATATTTGAAATACCTTTTCAACAGTTTACAATATTTCCACAATTCAAGTACCAGAGCACTTGGAATTAACAAAATTTGGAGACAACAGATTTGAATGAATATGGTTAAAAACATGTTTTAGGGATTCGCAACAAGAAACTAGTACAGCACCATAAGAAGAGAACAGGGGTCAATATTTGAGTTTGAAGCACAAAATATATATTTTTGTCCTTTTTCAATGAACGTGTTAAAAAATAATGTTTTAGTGAGTTACCATCCAAAAACTAGTACTGCGCTAGAAGTTGAGATAACAGGACGGAGTACTTGTGTTTTACATCTTTGAAATACGTTTTAAACAGTTTAGAATATTTCCACAATTCAAGTACCAGTGCACTTGGAATTAACGAAAATTGGAGACAACAGATTTGAATGAATACGGTCAAAAACATGTTTTAGGGATTCGCAACAAAAAACTAGTACAGCACCGTAAGAAGAGAACAGGAGTCAATATTTGTGTTTGAATAGCGAAATATATATTTTTGTCCATTTTCAGTGAACATGGTCAAAAATAATGTTTTAGTGAGTTACCATCCAAAAACTAGCACTGCGCTAGAAGTTGCGATGACAGGACGGAGTATTTTGTGTTTTACATATTTGAAATACGTTTTAAACAGTTTAGAATATTTCCACAATTCAAGTACCAGAGCACTTGGAATTAACGAAAATTGGAGACAACAGATTTGAATGAATACGGTCAAAAACATGTTTTTGGGATTCGCAACAAAAAACTAGTACATCACCGTAAGAAGAGAACAGGAGTCAATATTTGTGTTTGAATAGCGAAATATATATTTTTTGTCCTTTTTCAGTGAACATGGTCAAAAGTAATGTTTTAGTGAGTTACCATCCAAAAACTAGTACTGCGCTAGAAGTTGAGATGACAGGATGGAGTATTTGTGTTTTACATATTTGAAATACATTTTAAACAGTTTACAATATTTCCACAATTCAAGTACCAGAGCACTTGTAATTAACGGAATTTGGAGACAACAGATTTGAATGAATATGGGCAAAAACATGTTTTAGGGATTTGCAACAAGAAACTAGTACAGCACCATAAGAAGAAAACACGAGTTAATATTTGTGTTCGAAGAGCGGAATACATATTTTTGACCTTTTTCAATGAACGTGTTAAAAAATAATGTTTTAGTGAGTTACCATCCAAAAACTAGTACTGCGCTAGAAGTTGAGATAACAGGACGGAGTACTTGTGTTTTACATCTTTGAAATACGTTTTAAACAGTTTAGAATATTTCCACAATTCAAGTACCAGTGCACTTGGAATTAACGAAAATTGGAGACAACAGATTTGAATGAATACGGTCAAAAACATGTTTTAGGGATTCGCAACAAAAAACTAGTACAGCACCGTAAGAAGAGAACAGGAGTCAATATTTGTGTTTGAATAGCGAAATATATATTTTTGTCCATTTTCAGTGAACATGGTCAAAAATAATGTTTTAGTGAGTTACCATCCAAAAACTAGCACTGCGCTAGAAGTTGCGATCACAGGACGGAGTATTTTGTGTTTTACATATTTGAAATACGTTTTAAACAGTTTAGAATATTTCCACAATTCAAGTACCAGAGCACTTGGAATTAACGAAAATTGGAGACAACAGATTTGAATGAATACGGTCAAAAACATGTTTTTGGGATTCGCAACAAAAAACTAGTACATCACCGTAAGAAGAGAACAGGAGTCAATATTTGTGTTTGAATAGCGAAATATATATTTTTTGTCCTTTTTCAGTGAACATGGTCAAAAGTAATGTTTTAGTGAGTTACCATCCAAAAACGAGTACTGCGCTAGAAGTTGAGATGACAGGATGGAGTATTTGTGTTTTACATATTTGAAATACATTTTAAACAGTTTACAATATTTCCACAATTCAAGTACCAGAGCACTTGTAATTAACGGAATTTGGAGACAACAGATTTGAATGAATATGGGCAAAAACATGTTTTAGGGATTTGCAACAAGAAACTAGTACAGCACCATAAGAAGAGAACACGAGTTAATATTTGTGTTCGAAGAGCGGAATACATATTTTTGAACTTTTTCAATGAACGTGGTCAAAAATAATGTTTTAGTGAGTTACCATCCAAAAACTAGTACTGCGCTAGAAGTTGAGATGACAGGACGGAGTATTTGTGTTTTACATCTTTGAAATACGTTTTAAACAGTTTACAATATTTCCACAATTCAAGTACCAGAGCACTTGGAATTAACTAAATTTGGAGACAACAGATTTGAATGAATATGGTCAAAAACATATTTTAGGGATTCGCAACAAAAAACTAGTACAGCACTGTAACAAGAGAACAGGACTCAATATTTGTGTTGGAATAGCGAAATATATATTTTTGTCCTTTTTCAGTGAACATGGTCAAAAATAATGTGATAGGCTTTTTCCACAATGCACCTAAAGATGATGAGAGAAGAGACCATTTGTAACAAAAGATTTGAATGAATATGGTAAAATTCATATTTCAGTCTTATTCCATAATGCAACTAAAGATGATGAGAGGAGTAATGTTGCTGAGATACGCTACTTGTGTGTAACAACAGATTTCCATGAACATGGTCTAAAATAATATGTAATACAATTTACAAAACGCAGATGGAGGCACTATTTGATATTACAACCTTTTTCAATGAACATAGACTAAATCATGTTTTAGGGAGTTACATACCAAAAACTAGTACTGCTCTAGAAGCTGAGATGACAGGACGGAGTATTTTTGTTTTACATATTTGAAATACATTTTAAACAGTTTACAATATTTCCACAATTCAATTACCAGAGCATTTGGAATTAACAAAATTTGGAGACAACAGATTTGAATGAATATGGTCAAAAACATATTTTAGGGATTTGCAACAAGAAACTAGTACAGCACCATAAGAAGAGAACAGGAGTTATTATTTGTATTCGAAGAGCGGAATATATATTTTTGAACTTTTTCAATGAATGTGGTGAAAAATAATGTTTTAGTGAGTTACCATCCAAAAACTAGTACTGCGCTAGAAGTTGAGATGACAGGACGGAGTATTTGTGTTTTACATATTTGAAATACGTTTTAAACAGTTTACAATATTTCCACAATTCAAGTACCAGAGCACTTGGAATTAACAAAATTTGGAGACAACAGATTTGAATGAATATGGTCAAAAACATATTTTAGGGATTCGCAACAAAAAACTAGTACAGCACTGTAACAAGAGAACAGGAGTCAATATTTGTGTTTGAATAGCGAAATATATATTTTTGTCCTTTTTCAGTGAACATGGTCAAAAGTAATGTTTTAGTGTGTTACCATCCAAAAACTAGTACTGCTCTAGAAATTGAGATGACAGGACGGAGTATTTGTGTTTTACATATTTGAAATACGTTTTAAACAGTTTGCAATATTTCCACAATTCAAGTACCAGAGCACTTGGAATTAACGAAATTTGGAGACAACAGATTTGAATGAATATCGTCAAAAACATATTTTAGGGATTCGCAACAAAAAACTAGTACAGCACTGTAACAAGAGAACAGGAGTCAATGTTTGTGTTCGAAGAGCGGAATACATATTTTTGAACTTTTTCAAATAACGTGGTCAAAAATAATGTTTTAGTGAGTTACCATCCAAAAACTAGTACTGCGCTAGAAGTTGACATGACAGGACGGAGTATTTGTGTTTTAAATCTTTGAAATACGTTTTAAACAGTTTACAATATTTCCACAATTCAAGTACCAGAGCACTTGGAATTAACGAAATTTGGAGACAACAGATTTGAATGAATATGGTCAAAAACATATTTTAGGGATTCGCAACAAAAAACTAGTATAGCACTGTAACAAGAGAACAGGAGTCAATATTTGTGTTTGAATAGCGAAATATATATTTTTGTCCTTTTTCAGTGAATATGGTCAAAAATAATGTGATAGGCTTTTTCCACAATGCACCTAAAGATGATGAGAGAAGAGACCATTTGTAACAAAAGATTTGAATGAATATGGTAAAATTCATATTTCAGTCTTATTCCATAATGCAACTAAAGATGATGAGAGGAGTAATGTTGCTGAGATACGCTACTTGTGTGTACCAACAGATTTCCATGAACATGGTCTAAAATAATATTTAATACAATTTACACAACGCAGATCGAGGCACTATTTGATATTACAACCTTTTTCAATGAACATAGACTAAATCAGGTTTTAGGGAGTTACATACCAAAAACTAGTACTGCTCTAGAAGCTGAGATGACAGGACGGAGTATTTGTGTTTTACATATTTGAAATACGTTTTAAATAGTTTAGAATATTTCCACAATTCAAGTAGCAGAGCAGTTGGAATTACCGGAATTTGGAGACAACAGATTTGAATGAATATGGTCAAAAACATGTTTTAGGGATTCGCAACAAAAAACTAGTACAGCACCGTAACAAGAGAACAGGAGTCAATATTTGTTTTTGAATAGCGAAATATATATTTTTGTCCTTTTTCAGTTAACATGGTCAAAAATAATGTGATAGGCTTTTTCCACAATGCACCTAAAGATGATGAGAGAAGAGACCATTTGTAACAAAATGGGGCGGCAGGTAGCTTAGTGTGTAAGAGCATTGTGCCAGTAACCGAAAGGTCGCTGGTTCTAATCCCTGAGCCGACTAGGTGAAAAATCTGTCGATGTGCCCTTAAGCAAGGCACTTAACCCTAATTGCTCATGTTAGTCGCTCTGGATAAGAGCGTCTGCTAAATGACAACAGTTTACAATGAACATGGTATAAAATCATATTTTATCAATTTAACTACGCAACTAGCAGATCACTAGGAATGGATAATATGTGGAGACAACAGATTTGAATGAATATGGTCAAAACCATGTTTTAGGGATTCGCAACAAAAAACAAATGCAGGACCTTAAGAAGAGAACAGGAGTCAATATTTGTGTTCGATGAGTGAAATAAAATGTTCTTTGTATCTTTTGCAAAACAACACTTTCAAATTAAACATCAATATCAACTAAAAATATAAAAATGATATATAAATGATATCAACTAAGAATATAAAAATGATATATAAATGATGTATGAATCACATTATCCTCCCCCCCTTTAATTCATAAAATCATACTAAAAATCACACTAATATTGAAAAAAATTGAAACATGATCAAATAATCAAAAAGGATATTTATCCATTAGTACTCCATCCAGACCCCCTTGTCCATCTTCGTCCAGATCAGGAACAGTCAACAACGGCATCTGAGTGTTGTCTCCAGGCATCACAACACCAACCCATCTTAATATCATAGCTTTCGCAAAGGTCAGTAACAAAGTACAAAAGCAAAACATCACACACAACGCTATCAGAGCTGCAATTAAAATCTGAACCATCACTGCTCCTATTGGGCATAACTGATCTTGCAAACAAGACTTCACTGACCATGCAGCTCCCTCAGATCTCCCAAACGCATTCCTTATATTCCTCAACGCATCTATAACACTCGTGATATTATCGGAACTATCTGGGATCAAAGTATAACAATCATCCCCCGTCAGATTCATAGCTAAACATAAGCCACCTTGTTTTGCCAAAATATAGTCAAGAGCCATGTCATGTTTCAACAGCGTCAGTCTGTGACTTCTTTGAGTATTTGACAGAAGGTTAAACCCTCTTATTGTTTCATTCGCAAACCCCTGCAACGTATACGTAATATTATCAATATGATCTGCCAAAAATGTTAAACCATACCATGGAAAAAGACGAGTCCCCACTTCTCTCCCAGACTTATTCTCCAATGGTAGGCTTCAAGATTATTAAATGTAGCCATATCTCTTTTCACCCGGTTTTCAACTCTAGTTTCAGATTGATCTGTGTTCGGTGCTACCCCTCTTTTAATGGTAAAAACCTCATATGGAAGCTTCAACGTCGACATGTAACAACATCCTTTCCATCCATAGGGTAAGAATATATATGCTTTATCACCACAAACCCACCAAATATCTCTAAAATTCCCAATAGTTACATTGACAGGCAAAAGCTGATCTTTCACCATCAAAGTTATGCTCTTCTTACTACCTGGTACATAAAAAGTTACATTATATTTGTCCTCTCTAACCTTATGTTCGTGCTTATCCAAAGTCATCATATAATCATCACAATCTGATATTCCCATGAACATACCCTTTACATCATCTGTTTTATTAGAACAAAAACAACTTTTAGCCCTCACTGCTTTCACCTCAAATGCTTCAGGGTTCGCTGCTACCTGACTTTCTTTACCATCCAACATATTCACATAGGGTAATTCATTTAACCAAGAACACTTATACCTAGGCTTAAACAAATGTTGTGACAACGACATTACTTTATCTGTCAATGCTCGTTGCTGATACAACAGCCATCTCAACGCATAGGACTGACACACACTTGATAGCGGTTGAGCGACCGTCTCTAAAATGGAACCCCACGTCTCTGGTGCTGGAATTCTCAACAGACATGGACCCTCAAGATTCCTCACTGATCTTACAGAATGAGTTAACTGCTGGAACCAAAGATTTCTCCTTGCCCATTGATCTTTAATCTTCAAAACAGACTAATCAAATCCATATGCTTTCCATTTAGCTTCTCTTTTCCCTAACGAGCGGTATTGATCAGATGTATCTTCTGATGTTAGGTTGAACCCAAAGAACTCATCCTGTACCTCCATGATATTATCCTGTACTATTTCAGATGAACCTATATCGTTCTCTACCACTATTTGCTGAGTCATTCCTGTTACATCATTTACTTTTAGAAAAGTTGTTGTCGGTGTCGGTGTCATACCTCCTACATTTGTTATTGCCGTCGTACCATTAAATCCTTCCAAAGTTACCATTAAAGTAGTTGATTTAGTTGATGTATTAACCTTAATTATTTCTAGTGGGAAAGTTACCGATTTTCTCTGTGTATTATTCATTGTTGGAGTGACTACTGTGATAAACTTATCCTGTACTCCTTTGGTGACCGTGGAGGCTACAACAGACCTCAACTCTTCCATTATAATCATCACTTTACGAATTACATAGCCTTTTAACCAATAATTCTTAACCGGAACAAATTTTAATGCTTGCACTAGATAAGTACACATATATTCTCCCTGATCTTTCTCTGTAACATTACGCAACATAAGTGAACAATCATTCACAACCCTCTTCCCCTCCATATTGTTGTACAAAATATACTTTCTTTCACTAGGGGGCACCGCTTCTACATCTGGTCCTGATAACAATACTTCTTCTCCATAATTATCTCTCCATGTGGGAGGAACGTCCCCTCCCCCACTCCATCTCTCACAGCTACACGGAAGATGAGCTGTCTCACCCCTCCTAACCTTAATAACAGTCTTTTCTTCTAAAATTGGTGCTGGAGCTATTGGTTCCCTTGTAATCGAATGCGATATATTTATGGCTTTAATAACTGTCAATGTTGAAAGAGTTAAATTGCTTCCCACTGTTGTTATAACAGACTGAAGTGTTGGTGTTATTGTTGTTACTTCATCCCTAGTTTTCATAACGTTTTGGTCTGACTTTTCTCCCTAACTGGTCTAGGCCTACTTTGTCTAACTGAATCACTAGCTTCTCCTGTAACAGAGTTGCCCTTGGTGGTCTCTGCTGCTTCACATCCCACTGAAATATTCCCTGTTGCTTCTGGGACGTATTGAAAATCAATTTCCCCAAATCCCCTTTCCTTTCCATCCCCTGCATAGTCATCTCTGGCATCATCAGAAGTGTCACCATTATCAACGTTAACCCCAACATTGAAAATCTCTCCCTCTTCCTGTTCTCCCCTATCTCCATCCTCTCTCTCTGCGCGTGGCACCTCTTCTGTAGGTGCTTTAACACAATGTGACAAATGATACCACGTAGGAGACCCCTTAACCTGGACAGCTGTTCCAGTACTACGAACCACTTCAAATGGTCCTTCACGACGTTCGTTATACCACTTCCTTCTGAATACCTTTACGAATACTTTGTCTCCCGGTTGTACTTTATTCCTCTTATCCTCCTCAAGCTCCTTCTGCATCTCTTCTTGTCTTTGCCTGTCAGAAGCATATGTGGACATCTTTTTATGAAAATTGGCCATATATGTAACGTACGCTCTCATTTCATCTTCCAACAGGGCCAAGCTTGGACCCTTTCCGCTTGTTCGCAAACAAGGCGTAGGCATCCTTCTTCCTGTTACCAACTCATGGGGCGTCATACGTAGATCACGTAACTCACTTGAGCGACACACCATTAGTGCTAAAGGAAGCGCCGCTTTCCAGTTTAGACCTGTATGTTGACAAATTTTCACAATGCGATTTTTCAAGACACCGTTCATTCTTTCACACATCCCTTGACTTTGTGGGTGATAAACTGCTCCAAGAAGTTGCTTAATTCCCAATTTTTGCAACATCAATTTAACTGATTTATCCACAAATTCCCTTCCATTGTCCGAGGATATTCGATCGGGTAATCCCCACCTGCTTATGACTTCTTTACACAAGAACTTGGCAACCGACTGAGCATCCTTACGCTTGGCTGGACAAGCTTCCGTCCATCGTGAAAATCTATCTACAACCACCAACATGTATCTTTTCCCGTCAACTGGTTTTATCATATCAACAAAGTCAATAACCAACTCACGCATAGGACCCCTTGGTGTAGGAATGTAACCTGGATGAACAGGTATCCCTCTTCGAACATTATTTTTAAGACAGATTGTAACGATCCCGGCAGTCTGAGTCGGGTCCTGTCTGTGGACTAGTTTTTTCTGCTCGTGATCTCCAGTTTCCCGAGGGTTCTGGAACGCTCCGGGGAGCTCTCTTGATTTCCGCACCTGCATCCCATCAGCAATCTGCACACCTGGTCCTGATCATCACCCTTCTTAGGCTCTGGCCTAACATCCATTCCCTGCCGGATCGTTAGCCATGAACAGTAGGTTTACCAGAGTATCAGTCTTAGAGCCTAGCGTTAGTTTTGTTGTTTTTGCACCTTGTTGTTTACTTACCTCCGTTTTGTTCCATCTGCAGTCACCCGTCCGGAACCTTCATCCAACCTCTGCCTGGTGGTCGGCGGCTGCCGACGCCATGATGGGATCAACCACTGCACCCCCAACAACTAATCAACGCCGCCCGCTCTGTTCCCTGGATTATTCAGCATCACTCTTGAATTGTAAATAAACACTCACCTTCGTTTCAACTTACCTTGTCCTGGTCTGCTTCTGGGTTCTGGCTTTGCAACTCGTGACAGAACGATCCGGCCAGTAATGAACCCAGCGGACCTGGACTCTGTTCGCCATGCCATTACCCAGCAGGAGAAGATGTTGGGCCATCATAGCACGGTACTACAGGAGATCGCGTTGTCAGTTCGGAACCTTTCTACCGGTCTGACGGAGGTCCAGAACCAACGCCAGTTTCCGGTGGAGGATCCACTACCGGGTTTCACCCATCTCGCCTGCCGCTTCTGGAGCTGTGTCCTTCCGTGAGCCCAAGGTTCCGACGCCGGATAAATATGAGGGGGAGCTGGGAAGATGCCGTTCCTTCCTTATGCAGTGTGGATTAGTGTTCGATCTACAGCCCTACTCTTATGCCACAGACAAGGCTAGGATAGCCTTTGTGATTGAGTTGCTGCGTGGTCGAGCGCTGGAGTGGGCTTCAGCCGTTTGGGAACGACAGGATCCCTGCATGGCTTCATACCAGAGGTTCACGGCCGAGATGAGGAAGCTCTTCGACCATTCCGTCCGAGGGAGGGACGCAGCTAGGCGCCTGTTTTCGCTTCGCCAAGGAACTCGCAGCGTGGCCGACTTCGTGATCGAGTTCAAGACGTTGGCTGTGGAGAGTGGGTGGAATGAGGAGTCTCTGCAAGCGGCCTTTTACCAGGGTCTGTCGGAGCAGCTCAAGGATGAGTTGATCTCCTATCCGGAGCCTAGTGACCTGGACAGCTTGGTAGCCTTGTCTATTCGGGTGGATAATCGAGTCCGAGAGCGAAGGAGGGAGAAGCAATGGGTTCCGCCCAACCGATCAGCTTCTCAGGTTCCAGTCGGGTCGTCAAACTGCGCGGCTCGCTAAAGTTGGGAGGACTTTTAGCGAGCCAGTTTCGACCTCTCAATACCTCTGTCAGACCCCGTTTCCCGGCTACCCTTATGAACAGGAATCAGAGCTTAGCGATTAACGCTTTTATCGATTCAGGTGCCGATGGAAGCTTTCTAGATGCCGAGTTGGTGGAACAGCTGGGGCTTTCCAAGGAGCAATTGCCGGAAGCCATTGAAGCTACCACTCTGGACGGCAGTAGTCTGGCACGTATCACGATGAGGACTGAACCGGTTAAGATGCTGTTGTCGGGGAATCATTCTGAGATGATTTCATTCTTCATTCTGCCGTCTTCCCATGTTCCTCTGGTCCTTGGATACCCCTGGCTGAAGGAACACAATCCCACGTTCGATTGGGTGACGGGCAAGGTAACGAGTTGGAGCCTTGATTGTCATGCTAACTGTCTCAAGACTGCCTGTCCCCATTCGGTTCCCAGTCAGGTGATTGAGGCTAAACCCCCAGATTTGTCCCTGGTTCCCGAGACATATCACGATTTGGGGGAAGTTTTCAGTAAGCAGAAGGCTCTGTCACTCCCTCCCCACCGACCATATGATTGTGCCATCAACCTGTTCCCTGGAGCTGTCTACCCCAAGGGAAGGTTATACAGTATCTCCCGACCTGAACGTGAGGCTTTGGAGACCTACATCAAGGAGTCCCTAGCTGCTGGTCTCGTTCGTCCCTCGTCATCACCCCCTGGGGGCAGGATTCTTCTTTGTGGGTAAGAAGGATGGCTCTCTTCGACCGTGCATTGATTATCGGGGGTTGAATGACATCACGGTCAAGAACAAGTATCCCCTGCCCTTGATGAGTTCTGCCTTCGACTCCTTACAGGGTGCTACGGTGTTCACCAAGCTAGACCTACGCAATGCGTATCACATGGTCCGGATCAGAGAGGGGGACGAGTGGTTGACGGGTTTCAATACACCGATGGGTCACTTCGAGTATCAGGTGATGCCGTTTGGACTGACCAATGCTCCAGCGGTATTCCAGAGTATGGTGAACGACGTCCTGAGAGATATGATCGGTCTCTTTGTGTTTGTTTACCTGGATGACATTCTGATCTTCTCGAAGGAACCTTCCGACCACGTCCAGCATGTCCGGCAGGTTCTGCAGCGATTGTTGGAGAATCGCCTGTTCGTGAAGGCCGAGAAGTGCGAGTTTCACGCCCACACGACATCCTTTCTCGGGTACATCATCTCCAGGGGAGAGATTAGGATGGACCAGGAGAAGGTTAGAGCGGTTCTGGAATGGGCCCAGCCCGGTACGAGATTGCAGCTCCAGAGATTTTTGGGGTTTGCGAATTTCTACCGCAGATTCATCCGGGGATTACAGCCGTGTGGCCGCTCCGTTAACTGCCTTGACTTCCAGTATCAGGACCTTCAAGTGGAATCCGGAGGCGGATCGAAGCGTTTCTGGATTTGAAGAGGCGATTCACCAACGCACCGATTCTCTCTCAACCGGACACGGCCCGTCAGTTCGTCGTTGAAGTGGACGCGTCTGATGTGGGAGTTGGCGCCATCCTGTCGCAGCGATGCTCCACGGACAGTAAACTCCATCCCTGCGCCTACTACTCTCGTCGCCTTTCGCCTGCGGAGAGGAATTACGATGTGGGTAACCGGGAGCTTCTCGCGGTGAAACTTGCCTTGGAGGAGTGGCGCCACTGGTTGGAGGGGGCGGAGCAACCGTTTATTGTCTGGACTGACCACAAGAATCTTGCTTACGTGCAATCGGCTAAACGCCTCAACTCCCGTCAGGCCAGGTGGGCGTTGTTTTTCGGACGATTCAAGTTTTTCCCTGACGTTCCGACCTGGATCTAAGAACGGCAAGGCGGACGCCTTGTCCCGGATGTTCTCCAAGACGGAGGAGAGTGGGTCCAAGACCGAGACAATTCTCCCCCGGAACTGCGTCGTGGGAGCAGTTATGTGGAAGATTGAGGAGGAGGTGCTGGCGGCCCTTCGGACTCAGCCCGGTCCCGGTAACGGTCCACCCGGTCGGTTGTTTGTGCCTGAGTCGGTTCGTCCTGCTGTCCTCAAATGGTCCCACGCCAGCAAGATGGCTTGTCACCCTGGCGTGGCTCGGACAATGGCGTTTCTTCGCAGACGTTTTGGTGGCCTGCCATGGCCGAGGATACTCGGGGTTTTGTTGCTGCCTGTCCAGTGTGTGCGCAGAATAAGAGTACCAATCGGCCCAGCTCTGGACTACTTCACCCCCTTCCTATTCCCCGGCGACCATGGTCGCATCTGGCCCTGGACTTCGTCACTGGGTTGCCCGCTTCTGAGGGGAACACGGTCGTTCTGACTATCGTGGACAGATTCAGCAAGTTCGCCCACTTTGTGCCAATTGCCAAGCTTCCCTCTGCCTCGGAGACGTCCGAGATCCTGGTTAGGGAGGTTTTCAGGGTCCACGGGTTGCCCAGTGATATCGTTTTCCGACCGTGGCCCTCAGTTTACCTCTGCTGTCTGGAAGTCCTTCTGTTTGGCCATTGGAGCTACAGTCAGTCTCACATCTGGTTTTCACCCCCAATCCAATGGTCAGGCGGAGAGAGCCAACCAGAAGATGGAAACCACGCTACGCTGCCTGGTCTCTTCCAACCCCACCTCCTGGGTCTCTCAGTTGCCTTGGGTTGAGTATGCCCACAATACTCTCCCTACATCTGCCACTGGGATGTCTCCCTTCCAGTGCCTGTATGGCTACCAACCTCCCTTGTTCCCTTCTCAGGAGAAGGAGCTCTCAGTGCCCTCTGTTCAGGCCCATATTCGCCGTTGCCACCGGACCTGGCATCGGGCCAGAAAGGCACTCCTTAGAGTTTCGGACCGGTATCAGCTCCAGGCGAATCGTCGCCGGATCCCCGCTCCCACCTATACCATCGGAGATAGGGTCTGGTTGGCCACACGGGATCTTCCGTTACGGACTGAGTCTAGGAAGTTGTTACCGAGTTCATTGGTCCGTTTGTGGTGGAGAAGGTGATCAATCCAGTGGCAGTTCGACTCAAACTACCGAGGACGCTCAGAGTCCATCCCACCTTTCATGTCTCCTGCCTCAAGCCGGTTTTCCTCAGTCCTCTGTTGCCTCCTCCGCCTCCTCCTCCTCCTCCTCGGATGATCGGAGGTGGTCCTGCCTACACGGTGCGACGAATCATGGATTCCAGACGGCGGGGCCGGGGTTTCCAGTATCTCGTGGACTGGGAGGGGTATGGTCCTGAAGAGAGGAGTTGGATTCCGCGGCGACAGATCCTAGATGCTGACCTCATCCGTGACTTCTACCGCCTCCATCCTGGCGCTCCGGGGAGTCCGCCCGGTGGCGTTTGGCCGGAGGGGGTACTGTAACGATCCCGGCAGTCTGAGTCGGGTCCTGTCTGTGGACTAGTTTTTTCTGCTCGTGATCTCCAGTTTCCCGAGGGTTCTGGAACGCTCCGGGGAGCTCTCTTGATTTCCGCACCTGCATCCCATCAGCAATCTGCACACCTGGTCCTGATCATCACCCTTCTTAGGCTCTGGCCTAACATCCATTCCCTGCCGGATCGTTAGCCATGAACAGTAGGTTTACCAGAGTATCAGTCTTAGAGCCTAGCGTTAGTTTTGTTGTTTTTGCACCTTGTTGTTTACTTACCTCCGTTTTGTTCCATCTGCAGTCACCCGTCCGGAACCTTCATCCAACCTCTGCCTGGTGGTCGGCGGCTGCCGACCCATGATGGGATCAACCACTGCACCCCCAACAACTAATCAACGCCGCCCGCTCTGTTCCCTGGATTATTCAGCATCACTCTTGAATTGTAAATAAACACTCACCTTCGTTTCAACTTACCTTGTCCTGGTCTGCTTCTGGGTTCTGGCTTTGCAACTCGTGACACAGATAGTGCACCTTCCTGTCAAATAATCAATTTGTTCAAACAAATATGGAGCCCAAAAACCATATTCCTTTGTGATCTTTCTGTTAACCTCCCCCCTCGCAACATGAGCTAACCCATGTGCTTCTTGAATCATAAGACCTAAGAGGTCTAGAGGCGCTACTATCAACCCCTCATGGTTTCTCCACAGACCAGTAGCATCTTTGACCGCTCCTCGGTCTAGCCATAGCTGTTTGTCGATCATAGAAGCAGCTTCTTGCATCAAAATTACATCCCAAAGCGTAATTTTGTCTTCCAAGTCCACTACATGAGTGACCAGCAAAACTTTTCCCAATTTATCCGCTCCTGCGACGGCTTTTGCAGCTTCATCAGCAGCTTTGTTCCCTTGTGTCACTCTTGACATATCTGTCTTGTGAGCTGCAAACTTAGCTATCGCTATCTCTTTAGGCTTCATCATAGCATGCAACAGTGGTAACCCTAATTCTACCTCTGAATAAGCAGTAGAGTAGTAGGAAATAGGCTGAGGATTCGTCCCGTGCCTGTCGGTTGACAAAGAACCGCACACGCATATCTACCTCCAGTAGAAGTAGACATATATAACAAAAAAGTTATTCGAGTAATCTGGCAGTGCAAGTGCAGGTGCCTCCTGCAACCTCTGTTTGATCGTTTCAAATGCCACATGGCCTTCCTGTGTCCAGGAAAGATTGCTATGGAGTTGACGACTCTCAGTACCCCTAACCATAGCTCTCAAAGGTGCCATCAAACTAGTATAATCCTCTACCCAAGCTGAGGAATAACCAGCAATACCCAGAAATGTCATCATCTCTCTGACTGTTCTAGGCTTTGGAGCCTTACGAATAGTTTCCACTTGCCTGTCCGAAATGTTTCTGTGGCCATGAGTTATGTTTTGACCTAAATATACAACTTTCTCCTGACAATATTGCAGCTTTTTCTGTGAAACCTTATGCCCCTTTTCTGCCAATACCTGTAGTAATTTAATTGAGTCCCTATGACATGTTTCCTTATTTTGTGAGCAAACCATTATATCATCCACGTACTGAATGACAGTGCTCTGCAATATCTGATCTATCCCTACCAAATCCTCCTTCAGTACTTTATTGAAGATATGAGGCGAATGCCTGTACCCCTGTGGCATTCTACTGTACTCATAGAACTGTCCCTTATATGTGAACCTAAATAAATTCTGACTCTCTACACTAAGTGGGACACTGAAAAATGCTCCACATAAGTCTAGTACTGTAAAATGTGTCGCATCAGGAGGAACTTGGGCTAACAAGGTATGAGGGTCTGGCACTTCTGCTTGAAAGTCAGTCACTACCTCATTTACTGCTCTCAAATCATGAACTACACGATAAGTTCCATCCGGTTTTTCCACATGCCACAAAGGCGTGTTACTCCGAGGGTTTTTTGTTGTCCTTAAAACACCTGCTTTCGAAAGTCCTTCAATTTGTGGTTCAATCCCTTGGATTGCTTCATCTTTCAATGGATATTGATTTTTCCATGGAGGTCTGGCTCCTGGTCGAAGTTCAACTTTCACAGGTTGGGCTGATTTCACAAGTCCAATATCGGTACTATGTTGAGACCACAACCCTTCTGGAACTTGTTGCAACATCTCCTCTTTCATAGAGTCTGAATCCATCTTCATATTGCAAATAGATTCATGTGTCATTCCTACAGCCTGTGGCTCTCCTTGTCCTTGAGCCGAAATCATTATTTTAAGAAATCGTTGATCTTCACTTCTCCAGATCGCCAAATTCTCTTTCATTGGTCTGAAACTAAGTTTCTCTGCTTCTGTCATCATGTCTCCTATTTGCTTTTGCTCATAGCCTTCCGAAACCAACAAGGTAACATGTAGCACACTCTTCTCAATATCAAATTCTTTATTCAGATAGTCGTCTGTGTTTATCTTCATAGCTGCTCCTTGTGGTCCTAAAATAATGCAATTTGAGCTAAGTTGAACATTCTTCGGTTGATGACTCAACCATTCCTCTGAGTGTGGTTGAGCAGCCTTCTTGAAATACTTGAGCGTACAATGGAATGGATATTCCAGAAGCTTCGCATCCGGCATATTTGCAACAATAAATCTTTCCCATATCTTAGCCTGCTTCATAAAATCTTCACTGAGATTTCCAATCCAGAATACTGAAGACGAATCCATCTCTGTCATCATCGACAATTGGTAAACCTTTTCCTTTGGCATTTCTATCAGACAGCCGTCTGGTGTACATCTTATTGTACAGTTCAACTTACACAATGCATCTCTTCCCAACAATGCAACAGGTGTATGTTCTGATACTAGTATGGGTATTGTAATTTTCTGATCTTTATAGCAGAGCTCAATTGGTTCCGTAAGAGGAATCAGCTGTTTTACTCCCTCAAATCCGATTGTCCTAATGAGTTGATTGGACATAGGGAGATGTGTAGCATCTTCAGGCCGAACACAGGTGAACGCAGCTCCGCTATCCGCCATCACTTCCAATGGTCGGTTGTTTATTTTCACCTCAATTGTTGGATCTTTTTCCGGTCCTGATGCTACCAGCTGACACCCCCCTTTCGGATCATCTAGGCACCTCTAGAATCCTTGCTCCGGACCCCTGTAGGGGTTCACCGGTCCTCCAGATGATCTTGACTGGCCCCTGTATCTTCCTCTGAAATTCCCTCTAATGTTTCCTCCTGACCAATTGCACTCACGGACATAGTGACCAACCTGTCCACAATTATAACACACCTCTGGAGACTGCGGGAAGTATGGCTTAAATCTTCCTCCCCTTTCTAATCCTTCTCGTCCTCTTCCTCTCCAATTCTGTGTCTGTCCAGAAATTGGCTGTGGATATGAAACAACTGGTGCCGCCATTGGTGGCTGGTACACTTGCGGTTGGAACTGTTCTGGTTGAAGCTGTGGCAGTGATTGTTGGTTTGGTGCACACTGACTCTGCATAACCAAAGCTTGTTTATTATCCTTTTTATTCTCCCCCAGTTGTATTTGATTGAGTTTTCTGAGAGTTTCTTCGTCCTGTTCTTTCTGATTGTGTTCCTTTTTCCTGTACAGATCCACTTGATGAGCTATGTGATCTGTATAGACACCTTTGTCATGCTTCCAAGTCCAACCACTTCTGCCAGTTTGCTCCTTACTGGTGAGAGCAGTCCCATTTGCAGTTTAGCTCTCAAAATTGACTGCTCAATTTGACTCACATCTGGATCATTTCCAGTAATATTTCTCCACACTTGATGAACTCTTGACACATAGGCTCTCGGATTTTCTTGTTGTCCTAGCGGGTCAATCAGAATATTATCAGGATGCACATTTGTTGGAAATGTATCTTTCAATGCTCTCCACAGACGATTCCTACTTACAGCCAACAATTCAGGATCGTTCACTGCAGTCCCTACATATCTAATGAGTCCAGCTCTCTGAAAGACTTCTTCCATATCTGGAATCCCAATGAGATTAGCCAACAGTCTCTTAACGTCTCCTATGGCTGACTGTGTTCCCACCGTAATTTCTTCCAATTTCGAAATCCAAGGATAGGCCCCATTTTGAAGAATAGGCAGCTTCGCAAGTATATTTGACATATCGGTATTTTGCAACGGCTTATATTCAAAGTTTTGACCTCGAATGATAACTGGTATCATTTTGCTCGTGGTCTCTTTCCTTGGCCTTAATGCATATTTTGTCTCACCTTTTTTGGATTCTTTTTTCAGCTGTTTCTCCTTCTGTATGGTCAGCGTCTGGAGTTCTTCCTCTAACTCTCTTACCTCTCCTGCAGTCCTCGCGTTCTCCAGTTCTGATAAGCATCGGTTTATATCTCCTTCTATTTCTTCTGTGCCAGTCTTTGCAGGATAAACTCATTTCGAATACACAGCACCTTTAGTCTCCTCTTTATCGCTGTCTTCATCTTTGCTTTCCTCAGAACTCGAATATATTGTATCCTTCTTCTTCAAACCTTCCTCAGCCCTGGAATATCTTGTATCCTTCTTCTTCCAACCTTCCTCACCCCTTCTCTCCGTTCTGGCCAACCTCCGTTTGATCACAGGATCATATCCACCCATGATCCCCTCTAAATCACTCTGATCATCATCGTCCTCATCCAGTTCCATCCTACTTAACCTCATTCCACCCTTAGTTTTCAGACTTCTCGTTCTCTTTTTACCTTTGGAGCTTGGATGCATTTTTATGGTCGTTTCTGCTTGTCCTCTCTCTATTATTTGTTCATAGTCATCTCTGATGTAATAATCACCCTGCTGGAGGATCACTGGAAGCTGAGGATAAGCATCCCTAAGCTCTACTTCCTTCTCATAAGGTGGGGGTCTTTTCGCCGAATCCGTATGTGAGAAAGGTATACCGACTTCTACCCTTAGTTTCTCTGTCGACTTCTCTTCCTTTAGCCTTTTCTCCATACCTTTGCTTCCCTTATCGTTGGTATCTTTCATCAGTTTTTGTCCTTCATCTTCAAACAACTTAAGAACACCCAGCTCCCTTTGTCTCTTTTCTTTACGTCGTTCCTTTTGTTTTCCCTTCTTTTGATCTGCCTTTTAAATTGACAGAAGCACTTTCATGATGTTGATGACGTCAGGGTTAAGAGTCCCTTCCACTGGCAATGGTTGTTCAATGTCAGGCCAACGTTTGTTCCATTTGCCGGATAACCTCGCAATACCCTTAACTAAAGGATTACTATGTTCCACTATATCAACCGGTGTAATAACTTTCATAGCCTTGCTGTCCTTTCTCCCCATTGTAACTACTCTTTTATATTCCTTTATTGTGAACTATTTTATTTTAGCCTATATAGCCTATGGCTTCCCCCCTTTAATTATTAATATAACCTAAACAACCCTTTTTTTTTGAAGAAATCAATAAAAATATGAATATCAAAAATTCAATTAAAAATTGTATTCAAAAAATATTTTTAATTAAAAATAAAAACAAATCAATCAAAAAAACCTATTAAAATTTTATTAAAAAATTATTTTTAATAAAAAATAAAAAAATATCAATTAAAAAATTAATTAAAAATCAATTAAAAATTATGAATAATTAACACCAATCTTTTATTTCTACACCTATCTTACCAATTTATCAATTAGTGGCCCACTTACTTTAACCCATCCAGAAAGTGAATACCAGTAGTCAACTTCACAGCAATCCCAAAAACAACGACTTCCAATCTACAACACTACCACACTCATAAATTCCATTGTTTAATATGCACCCAAGTATCTTAATTTCACAGAATAATGTCAGTACCTGCTTTCCAACCGAACCCCTAATCAAGCCAAGTAATGCACAGAGACTCCAAAATACAAATTTTATTCAAATGATCAGCAAGCGTCTGAGAAATTGTCATAACATCCAACATCCTGTAGGGGAAGATTTGTAGACAAAAAAGCACTGGCCTGATTTTGAATGATCCTCTGCCTGCGTCACACCTTTTCATGTCGCGCACACGTTAGCCCCTCCTCTCTCTCTCCTTTGCTCTCGTCCTATCGCCTCTCATATGACAAGGGAACAAAACGGTACAGACAAGCATTTAAAGTTTATACACTTAACCAAGTTATCCACATTCAATATTCCCCCACTCATATTTGCTATAAGACTGAACTCAGAACTAAATAGATCGCTCAAAAACATTTTTATTTTATTTTAATCCGTCATTTAATTCAATTCATTATACTCCGTCAACATATATTTAATTTATAAATTCACTACATCTCAACAAATAGTTTCATGTTCGAACAACAGTCACTTTAACGATTTAGAAGATTCGTGTCCCACTACCTCTTGTCTGTGGCTATTTCTCCCCCTGCAGTGTAACCCCACAGAAATATGACCCCTTACCCACAATGCCGTGTTGTAGTTTTAGCAAATAACCTTGTGTCGTAGTTTTAGCGCCGTAAAATCAAGCGCATGCACAAATCCATTTAACCCTATGATTGCCACACAATAGAACGCCAGCGTTCTACCTCAGTTCTCTATTTTACACTTATAGTCAGACAATTACACATAACAGAGCTCACATTTGCATAGAACTCTGAATTCCACACACACACAAACAAGTTTAAGAGGCTTATCTCATCGCAATGAGACCTCTAAGGACACGTTAGCATGTAGCACGCAACACAATTAGCCTTAGCATTAGCCGCTATGTACAATGTAGCATGAAACCCACTCCAGCATTTAGCATTAACATTAGCCTTAGCCTTTAGCTAACTGTGAACTACCCCACGCAACTAGTACCCCGCATTGTGCCTAAATCATTGTCCATTTATCCCCTGCTAACTTTATGCTGCTGTAAGTTATGGATATCATATATGAGCGGTTACCCCATGCAAATACTCCGTCGACTATAAGATGAGAATAACTTACAATATAACCGTCCACCTTGTAGTTCCTAGAACTAACCTGAAACACTAAATGCATAATCAGGCTTTATGGCCCATCCCTATATGATGGCCCCTTAACCTGGGGTCTTTATCAGATTCACAATGCCCTAAAGTATGCATATCTGTCTTAACCTACCAATACTTAATTCCTACCGTTTTATGCTCTAAAATTCGAATTATCTGCCGTTTACCAATGGAATCACATTTTAGAATATTATTACAGACTCCTAGTCGACCGCAATACCCCACATCAACAACGACCCAAGTACTTTTAACTGTACACCTTCAATACCCTCCCCTGAATCAGCGGAATAACTAATGCCCAAATTTTGTGAGTAATCTCACCTTTAAAGCCGGCTTGGGCAGTAGTCAACTCGCGCCTCAGGAAGGGAACAAGAACGATGCAATCAGAATCTCGGTAGGACCTCCATTTGTGGTATCGCGTCGAATGCTGGTGGGTATTGCTGTCAATCAAAGAGTCCGCTTAGGCTGCACCGTGTTTTAGAGGCTTTTATTAATATCACGAGGTTACAGCATAAGTTACAGACCCGCGGTGTCTGGAGAAGCCCCGTTCCAAATTAATCTGAATGCTTCTGACTTCTCCTTTGTCTAACCCATACTTATAAACAATGGCAATAAATGGGTTGCTCCCTTTTTCGTCCAATCACCGGTCTCCCCTGGGGCATCACCCTCCAACTGCTACATTCAAACTAAGATAAACAGTTATTCTTTGTCCCTCAAGACTAGTCATAATCTTCATACACGACATCAGTTTTCATTGAACATGGTCTAAAATCATGTTTTAGGGAGTTACCAACCAAAAACGAGTACTGCTCTAGAAGCTGAGATGGCAGGACGGAGTATTTGTGTTTCAGATCTTTGAAATACGTTTAAAACAGTTTACAGTGAACATGGTATAAAATAATATTTTATCAATTTAACTATGCAACTAGCAGATCAATAGGAATGGATAATATGTGGAGACAACAGATTTGAATGACTATGGTCAAAACCATGTTTTAGGGATTTGCAACAAAAAACAAATACAGGACCTTAAGAAGAGAACAGGAGTCAATATTTGTGTTCGATGAGTGAAATAATATGTTTTGTCTGTTTTCATTGAACATGGTCTAAAATCATGTTTTAGGGAGTTACCAGCCAAAAACGAGTACTGCTCTAGAAGCTGAGATGACAAGACAGAGTATATGTGTTTCAAATCTTTGAAATATGTTTTAAACATTTTACAATGAACATGGTATAAAATCATATTTTATCAATTTCCACAATTCAACTAGCAGATTAGTTGTAATGGCCAATATGTGGAGACAACAGATTTGAATGAATATGGTGAAAAACATGTTTTAGTGATTTTCAACAAAAAACTAGTACAGCACCGTAACAAGAGAACAGGAGTAAATATTTGTGTTCGATGAGTGAAATAAAATGTTTTGTCAGTTTTCATTGAACACGGTCTAAAATCATGTTTTAGGGAGTTACCCGCCAAAAACGGGTACTGCTCTAGAAGCTGAGATGCCATGACAGAGTATTTGTGTTTCACATCTTTGAAATAAGTTCTAAACAGTTTACAATGAACATGGTATAAAATCATATTTCATCCATTTCACAACGCAACTAGCAGATCACTAGGAATGGACAATATGTGGAGACATCAGATTTGAATGAATATGGTCAAAAACATGTTTTAAGGATTCGCAACAAAAAACAAATACAGGACCTTAAGAAGAGAACAGGAGTCAATATTTGTGTTCGATGAGTGAAATAAAATGTTTTGTCAGTTTTCATTGAATATGGTCTAAAATCATGTTTTAGGGAGTTACCCGCCAAAAACGGGTACTGGTCTAGAAGCTGAGATGACAAGACAGAGTATTTGTGTTTCACATCTTTGAATATGTTTTAAACAGTTTACAATGAACATGGTATAAAATAATATTTTATCAATTTCCACAATTCAACTAGCAGATTAGTTGTAATGGACAATATGTGGAGACATCAGATTTCAATGAATATGGTCAAAAACATGTTTTAGTGATTTTCAACAAAAAACCAGTACAGCACCGTAAGAAGAGAACAGGAGTCAATATTTGTGTTCGATTAGTGAAATAAAATGTTTTGTCAGTTTTCATTGAACATGGTCTAAAATCATGTTTTAGTGACTTACCAGCCAAAAACGAGTACTGCTCTAGAAGCTTAGATGACATGACAGAGTATTTGTGTTTCACATCTTTGAAATACGTTTTAAACAGTTTACAATGAACATATTATAAAATGATATTTTATCCATTTCACAACGCAACTAGCAGATCACTAGGAATGGACAACATGTGGAGACAACAGATTTGAATGAATATGGTCAAAAACATGTTTTAGTGATTTTCAACAAAAAACTAGTACAGCACCGTAAGAAGAGAACAGGAGTCAATATTTGTGTTCGATGAGTGAAATAAAATGTTTTGTCAGTTTTCATTGAACATTGTCTAAAATTATGTTTTAGGGAGTTACCCGCCAAAAACGGGTAATGCTCTAGAAGCTGTGTCACGATCGTTGACACATGATGAAGCGGACCAAGGCGCAGCGTTGAATGCGAACATTTTTATTAAATGAATGAACACACGATCAAAACAACAAAACGAAACGTGACGTCCCTGGTTACATAAACAAACCAACACGGAACAAGAAACCACAAACACAAAGTGAAAGACAGACAGTTAAATATGGCTCCCAATCAGAGACAACCAGCTGACACTCGTTGCCTCTGATTGGGAGTCACTCAGGCCAACATAGAAATATAAACATAGACCCACACCCTACAACACAAAACAAAGAAACTAACACCCTGGCTCAACATACGAGAGTCCCCTGAGCCAGGGCGTGACAAGCTGAGATGTCATGACACAGTATTTGTGTTTCACATCTTTGAAATACGCTTTAAACAGTTTACAATGAACATGGTATAAAATCATATTTTATCAATTTCACTACGCAACTAGCAGATAACTAGGAATGGACAATATGTGGAGACATCAGATTTGAATGAATATGGTCAAAAACGTGTTTTAGGAATTCGCAACAAAAAACAAATACAGGACCTTAAGAAGAGAACAGGAGTCAATATTGTGTTCAATGAGTGAAATAAAATGTTTTGTCAGTTTTCATTGAACATGGTCTAAAATCATGTTTTAGGGAGTTACCAGCCAAAAACGAGTACTGCTCTAGAAGCTGAGATGACAAGACAGAGTATTTGTCTTTCAAATCTTTGAAATATGTTTTAATCAGTTTACAATGAACATGGTATAAAATCATATTTTATCAATTTCCACAATTCATTTAGCAGATTTGTTGTAATGGCCAATATGTGGAGACATCAGATTTGAATGAATATGGTCAAAAACATGTTTTAGGGATTCGCAACAAAAAACTAATACAGGACCTTAAGAAGAGAACAGGAGTCAATATTTGTGTTCGATGAGTGAAATAAAATGTTTTGTCAGTTTTCATTGAACATGGTCTAAGATCATGTTTTAGGGAGTTACCAGCCAAAAACGAGTACTGCTCTAGAAGCTGAGATGACAAGACAGAGTATTTGTGTTTCAAATCTTTGAAATATGTTTTAAACATTTTACAATGAACATGGTATAAAATCATATTTGATCAATTTCACTACGCAACTAGCAGATAACTAGGAATGGACAATATGTGGAGACATCAGATTTGAATGAATATGGTAAAAAACGTGTTTTAGGAATTCGCAACAAAAAAACAAATACAGGACCTTAAGAAGAGAACAGGAGTCAATATTTGTGTTCAATGAGTGAAATAAAATGTTTTGTCAGTTTTCATTGAACATGGTCTAAAATCATGTTTTAGGGAGTTACCAGCCCAAAACGAGTACTGCTCTAGAAGCTGAGATGACAAGACAGAGTATTTGTCTTTCAAATCTTTGAAATATGTTTTAATCAGTTTACAATGAACATGGTATAAAATCATATTTTATCAATTTCCACAATTCATCTAGCAGATTTGTTGTAATGGCCAATATGTGGAGACATCAGATTTGAATGAATATGGTCAAAAACATGTTTTAGGGATTCGCAACAAAAAAACAAATACAGGACCTTAAGAAGAGAACAGGAGTCAATATTTGTGTTCGATGAGTGAAATAAAATGTTTTGTCAGTTTTCATTGAACATGGTCTAAGATCATGTTTTAGGGAGTTACCAGCCAAAAACGAGTACTGCTCTAGAAGCTGAGATGACAAGACAGAGTATTTGTGTTTCAAATCTTTGAAATATGTTTTAAACATTTTACAATGAACATGGTATAAAATCATATTTGATCAATTTCCACAATTCAACTAGCAGATTTGTTGCAATGGCCAATATGTGGAGACAACAGATTTGAATGAATATGGTCAAAAACATGTTTTAGTGATTTTCAACTAGCATTGGAATTATGTTTTAAACAGTTTACAATGAACATGGTATAAAATCATATTTGATCAATTTCCACAATTCAACTAGCAGATTAGTTGTAATGGCCAAAATCTGGAGAAAACAGATTTGAATGATTATGGTCAAAAACATGTTTTAGTGATTTTCAACAAAAAACTAGTACAGCACTGTAAGAAGAGAACAGGAGTCAATATTTGTGTTCGATGAGTGAAATAAAATGTTTTGTCAGTTTTCATTGAACATTGTCTAAAATCATGTTTTAGGGAATTACCTGCCAAAAACGGGTACTGCTCTAGAAGCTGAGATGTCATGACACAGTATTTGTCTTTCACATCTTTGAAATACGCTTTAAACAGTTTACAATGAACATGGTATAAAATCATATTTTATCAATTTCACAACGCAACTAGCAGATAACTACGAATGGACAATATGTGGAGACATCAGTGTCACGGATTCTGCCGAGGCTGCTCCTCCTCCTAGTTCGGGCAGGCTTCGGCGTTCTTCGTCCCCGGAGTACTAGCTGCCACCGTTGAATGTTTTTATGTTTGATTGCTTTTGTCTGTCTATTACACCTGTGTCCGTTTGTGTCTGATTACGTGTTCTATAAGTTGCCTGTTTTGTATATGTTAGGTTGTGTGTTGTTTTTCGCCTGTCCGTAGTGCTGCGTGTTTTTCTCTGTTTTGTTGTTTTACTCATAGTTGCGTAATTGCTCGCCTCTGTCGTTTTGCGGCCGTTCATTGTATCTTTGCCTTTTGGATTACAAGTAAACTTTGTTGGACTAAGCTTCGGTGTCCTGCGCCTGACTCCCACACTACATACACCTCAGCCTTGACAGAACAACACACCAGTATGGAGTCAGCAGGAGCAGTGGCGGCACCCATGTCGCTGGAGGATCGGATCAGCGACCAAGACACCATGATCCGGCAACTTGGGGCCGCCATGAACACTTTACGCTGGTTGGTTACGGGAGAGGTGCCCACGCCTTCTCACACCATCCCATCACCAACGGACAGTCCTCCTCTCTCAGCACCGGGACCCAGTGGCATTCGGCTCTCGCTCCCGAGGGCATATGATGGTTCTGCAGCCGGGTGTCAGGGGTTCCTCCTGCAGGTGGAACTCTACCTGGCCACCATACACCCAGCACCCTCGGGATACAAGAGCGTCACCGCCCTCATCTCCTGTCTATCCGGCAAGGCGTTGGAGTGGGCCAACGCCGAATGGAGGGGAATAGACGCCGCTACCATCACCTACGCGGAGTTCTCCCGCCGCTTCAGGACTGTCTTCGATCATCCACCTGAGGGGAAGGCGGCGGGGGAGCGTCTGTTCCACCTCCGACAGGGGAAGAGGAGCGCACAGGAGTTCGCCCTGGAGTTCCGGACTCTAGCGACGGATGCGGGGTGGAATGAGAGGGCCCTCATCGACCATTACCGGTGTAGCCTACGAGAGGACGTTCGTCGTGAGCTGGCCTGCAGGGACACCAACCTATCTTTCGACCAGTTGGTGGACATCTCCATCCGTCTCGACACCCTGCTGGCTACCCGCGGACGTCCCGAGTGGGGGTTGTCCATTCCACCCTCCAGCACCTCCGTGCCGATTCCAATGGACCTCGGAGGTGCTGGAGCTAGAGAGAGGAGGAGAGAGAGCCCGAGGGGGGCCATCCCCTGCACCAACTGTGGCCGTGGAGGACACACCGCGGCCAGGTGCTGGGGAGGGTCTCCTGGGAGAGGGGACCACAGGTCACGCACTGGGGAGTCATTCCAGGTGAGTAGGCGCCCCACTTACCCAGAGCTCTCTGTTGGTCACATGTGTATACCTGTGAGATTTCCACAGGTGGCACCTCATTCCCAGCATAAGGCGCTAGTAGATTCAGGCGCAGCTGGGAATTTTGTTGATCGTGCATTTTGTTATAGGTTAGGAATTCCCCTTCGGCCGGTAGAAGCCCCCTTTACTGTTCATGCCCTAGACAGCCGGCCGTTGGGGTCGGGGTTGATCAGAGAAGTCACAGCACCACTTAAGATGACGACGCAGGGGGGTCATGAGGAGATCATTCAGTTTTATCTGATTGACTCTCCTGCGTATCCCGTGGTGCTGGGGCTTCCCTGGTTAAGCGCCCATGATCCTACCATTGCGTGGCAACAGAGGGCTCTTATGGAGTGGTCTGCCCAGTGTGTAGGGAGATGTCTAGGTGTTTCCTTAGGGGCGACCTCGGTAGAGAGTCCGAAACCAAGTGCCCGCAATGCGCATTCCCCCTGAATATGAGGATTTAGCACTTGTGTTCAGCAAAACGAGGGCAACACGGCTACCACCTCATAGACAGGGGGATTGTGCGATAGATCTCCAAACAGGAGCGGCACTTCCGCGGGGCCGTGTGTATCCCCTGTCTCAAGAAGAGACAGCGGCTATGGATACTTACATAGCCGAGTTCTTGGCACAGGGATACATACGGTCCTCCACTTCCCCGGTTTCCTCAAGTTTCTTTTTTGTGAAGAAGAAGGGACGGGGGTTTGCGCCCGTGTATTGATTACCGTAGTCTCAATCAGATCACGGTTAAGTACAGTTACCCTCTTCCACTGATTGCGACTATGACAGAATCATTACGCGGAGCGCGGTTCTTCACAAAGCTGGATCTCAGGAGCGCGTACAATCTGGTGCGCATTAGGGAGGGGGATGAATGGAAAACAGCATTTAGCACCACCTCGGGTCATTACGAGTATCTCGTCATGCCATATGGGTTAATGAATGCTCCTTCAGTCTTCCAATCCTTTGTTGACGAGATTTTCCGGGACATGCATGGGCAGGGTGTGGTAGTATACATCAACGACATCCTAGTGTACTCTTCTACACGAGCCGAGCATGTAGCCCTGGTGCGCCGAGTGTTGAGGAGACTGTTGGAGCATGACTTGTATGCCAAGGCTGAGAAATGCTTGTTCTTCCAGGAGTCCGTCTCCTTTTTGGGTTATCGGTTGTCCGCGTCTGGTGTGAAGATAGAGGTTGACCGTGTGTCGGCCGTGCATAATTGGCAAACTCCAACCACTGTAAAAGAGGTGCAGCAGTTTTTGGGTTTTGCTAATTACTACCGGAGGTTTATCCGGGGCTTTGGACAGGTTGCAGCTCCCATTACGTCCCTGCTAAAGGGGGGTCCAGTTCGCTTGCAGTGGTCAGCTGAGGCGGACAGGGCATTTGTCAAACTTAAAAACCTGTTCACCTCGGCTCCGGTGCTGGCGCATCCGGATCCCTCTTTACCATTCCAAGTAGAGGTAGACGCGTCCGAGGCCGGTATTGGGGCAGTCCTGTCGCAACGGTCCGGCACGCCACCTAAGCTCCGCCCCTGTGCGTTCTATTCTAAGAAGCTCAGCTCGGCGGAGCGCAATTATGACGTAGGGGACAGAGAGCTGTAAGCTGTAGTCCAGGCCCTAAAGGTGTGGAGGCATTGGCTTGAGGGGACTCAACACCCTTTCCTCATTCTGACTGACCACCGTAACCTGGAGTACATCCGGGCAGCTAGGAGATTGAACCCTCGTCAGGCTAGGTGGAACATGTTCCTGACCCGGTTTGTTTTTAAGATCACATACATCCCAGGGTCCCAGAACGGTAAGGCAGACGCCCTGTCCCGGCGGTATGACACAGAAGAGAGGTCCATTGAACCTACTCCCATACTGCCGGAGTCTTGTCTGGTGGCTCCGGTGGTGTGAGAGGTCGATGCGGAGATCGAGCGGGCACTGCGTACCGACCCTACTCCCCCCGAGTGTCCTGTGGGGCGGACGTACGTTCCGCTCGAGGTTCGTGATCGCCTTATCTATTGGGCTCATACATCACCATCCTCTGGACATCCAGGTATTGGCCGGACAGTGCACTGCCTTAGCGTGAAATACTGGTGGCCAACGTTAGCTAAGGATGTGAGGGTTTATGTCTCCTCCTGCTCGGTGTGCGCCCAGTGTAAGGCACCTAGACATTTGCGCAGAGGAAAGTTACATCCCCTGCCCGTTCCACAATGACCATGGTCCCACCTCTCGGTGGATTTTGTGACCGACCTACCCCCCTCCCAGGGGAATACCACCATTTTGGTCGTTGTGGATCGGTTTTCCAAGGCCTGTCGTCTCCTCCCAATGCCGGGTCTCCCTACTGCCCTACAGACCGCTGAGGCCCTATTTACCCACGTGTTCCGGCACTATGGGGTCCCTGAGGATATTGTGTCTGACCGAGGTCCCCAGTTCACCTCCAGAGTCTGGGGGGCGTTCATGGAACGCTTGGGGGTCTCGGTGAGCCTTACCTCGGGGTACCACCCAGAGAGCAATGGGCAGGTTGAACGAGTCAACCAGGATGTGGGTAGGTTTCTGAGGTCCTATTGCCAGGGCCGGCCGGAGGAGTGGTCTAGGTATATCCCCTGGGCAGAGATGGCCCAGAACTCTCTCCGCCACTCCTCCACCAACTTAACACCTTTCCAGTGTTTTTTAGGGTATCAGCCGGTCCTGGCACCTTGGCACGAGAGCCAGATCGAGGCCCATGCGGTGGATGAGTGGATTCGGCGCTCGGAGGAGACGTGGAACGCTGCCCATGTCCATCTGCAGCGGGCCATCCGTCGTCAAAAGGCGATTGCCGATCGCCACCGCAGTGAGGGACCGGTGTACGCACCGGGAGATCGAGTCTGGCTCTCGACTCGAAACCTGCCCCTCCGCCTGCCCTGCCGGAAGCTGGGTCGGCGGTTTGTGGGGCCCTTTAAAGTCCTGAGAAGATTGAACGAGGTGTGTTACAGGTTACAACTGCCTATTGATTACAAGAATATTAACCCCTCGTTCCATGTGTCTCTTCTCAGGCCGGTGGTAGCTGGCCCACTCCAAGAAGATGAGATAGGAGAGACCCCTCCGCCCCCTTTGGACATCGAGGGGGCCCCGGCGTACAGGGTCCGGACCATCTTGGACTCGAGGCGCCGGATGAGTGGTCTCAGTATCTCGTGGAGTGGGAGGGGTACGGTCTGGAGGAACGGTGCTGGGTGCCTAGGAGGGACATCCTAGATCCATCCCTCCTGACGGAGTTCCACCGTGGGCATCCCACGCGCCCGGGTCCGTGTCCTCCTGGCCGTCCCCGAGGCCGGGGTCGGCGCACGGCTAGCGCCGCGCGTCAAGGGGGGGGTACTGTCACGGATTCTGCCGAGGCTGCTCCTCCTCCTAGTTCGGGCAGGCTTCGGCGTTCGTCGTCCCCGGAGTACTAGCTGCCACCGTTGAATGTTTCTATGTTTGATTGCTTTTGTCTGTCTATTACACCTGTGTCCGTTTGTGTCTGATTACGTGTTCTATAGGTTGCCTGTTTTGTATTGGTTAGGTTGTGTGTTGTTTTTCGCCTGTCCGTAGTGCTGCGTGTTTTTCTCTGTTTTGTTGTTTTACGCATAGTCGCGTAATTGCTCGCCTCTGTCATTTTGAGGCCGTTCATTGTATCTTTGCCATGTGGATTACAAGTAAACTTTGTTGGACTAAGCTTCGGTGTCCTGTGCCTGACTCCCACACTACATACACCTCAGCCTTGACAATCAGATTTGAATGAATATGGTCAAAAACGTGTTTTAGGGATTTTCAACAAAAACTAGTACAGCACCGTAAGAAGAGAACAGGAGTCAATATATGTGTTCGATGAGTGAAATAAAATGTTTTGTCAGTTTTCATTGAACATGGTCTAAAATCATGTTTTAGGGAGTTACCCGCCAAAAACGGGTACTGCTCTAGAAGCTGAGATGACATGACAGAGTATTTGTGATTCACATCTTTGAAATACGTTGTCACGATCGTCTTGAAAAGTAGCGGGCCAAGGCGCAGCGTGAGATGCGTACATATTTATTTTATTGTACACCACAGCGAACACAACACCAAACGAAACGTGAAGTCCTTCGACACAAACACAAATCAATAGGAACAAGAAACCACAAACACAAAGTGAAAGACAGACAGTTAAATATGGCTCTCAATCAGAGACAACCAGCTGACACTCGTTGCCTCTGATTGGGAGTCACTCAAGCCAACCTAGAAATACAAACATAGAATATAACACCCTGGCTCAACATACGAGAGTCCCCAGAGCCAGGGCGTGACAGTACCCCCCCCCAAAGGCGCAGACTCCGGCCGCGCCAACCAAACACAACAGGGGAGGGACCGGGTGGGCACTCCGCCTCGGCGGTGGATCCGGCTCCGGGCATGACTCCCACTCCCTCTCTAACCCCCCAAAGCGCCCCTGATCCGGTCTGGCCCTGCTGGCCGGAGCTGGACTGAACACTGGTGGAGCAGGAACGGATCGGACCGGGCTGACGATGCGCACCCTTGGCTTGGTGCGTGGAGTAGCAACTGGCCGGACCGGGCTGACGATACGTACCCTAAATTGGTGCGTGGAGCAGGAATGGACCGGACCGGGCTGACGAGGCGCACCCCTGGCTTGGTGCGTGGAGTAACCACTGGCCGGACCGGGCTGACGATACGCACCCCTGGCGTGGTGCGGGGAATAGGCGCGGGCCGTGCTGGACTGACGACGCACACCACTGGCCTGATGCGGAGAGCAGGAGCGGGCCGGACAGGGCTGACGAAACGCACCACAGACTTGGTGCGGGGAGCAGGAATGGGCCGAACTGGGCTGGTGACGCGCACCACAGACTTGGTGCGGAGAGCAGGAACAGGCCGGACAGGGTTGACGAAACGCACCACAGACTTGGTGCGGGGAGCAGGAATGGGCCGGACTGGGCTGGCGACACGCACCACAGACCTGGTGCGGAGAGCAGGAACGGGCCGAACAGGGCTGACGAAACGCACCACAGACTTGGTGCGGGGAGCAGGAGCAGGCCGGACAGGGCTGACGAAACGCACCACAGACTTGGTGCGGGGAGCAGGAACAGGCCGGGCCGGGCTGGCGACGCGCACCATAGGCTTGGTGCGGGGAGCAGGAACAGGCCGGGCCGGGCTGACGACACGCACCACAGGCTCGATGCGAGGAACAGGAACAGGCCGGACCGTACTGGGGACACACACCACTGGCCCTACGCAGGGATCAGGAACGGGCCGGACCGGACTGGTAACACACCCCAGTACCTCTCGCCGTGCCTCCACACTTTCCCTCTCCTCTGTGACCAGTGGCCCCCTTAACCTGGCGGCCTTCTCTGCCAACCCTCTGCACCACTCTATCCCGTACTCCTGCTGCCCCGTCGTCCACGGCGTGAGCCCCCCCCTAAAAATTTTCTGGGCTTGTCTCTCCCCCGTGGACCAGGCCTCCATGGTTCTCATCCAATTCTCTCTCCACTTCTCGTAATTCCAGCCTTTCTCCTCATCACGCTGCTTGACCCAGTCGTGGTGGTTTCTTCTGTCACGATCGTCTTGAAAAGTAGCGGGCCAAGGCGCAGCGTGAGATGCGTACATATTTATTTTATTGTACACCACAGCGAACACAACACCAAACGAAACGTGAAGTCCTTCGACACAAACACAAATCAATAGGAACAAGAAACAACAAACACAAAGTGAAAGACAGACAGTTAAATATGGCTCCCAATCAGAAACAACCAGCTGACACTCGTTGCCTCTGATTGGGAGTCACTCAAGCCAACCTAGAAATACAAACATAGAATATAACACCCTGGCTCAACATACGAGAGTCCCCAGAGCCAGGGCGTGACAGTACCCCCCCCCAAAGGCGCAGACTCCGGCCGCGCCAACCAAACACAACAGGGGAGGGACCGGGTGGGCACTCCGCCTCGGCGGTGGATCCGGCTCCGGGCATGACTCCCACTCCCTCTCTAACCCCCCAAAGCGCCCCTGATCCGGTCTGGCCCTGCTGGCCGGAGCTGGACTGAACACTGGTGGAGCAGGAACGGATCGGACCGGGCTGACGATGCGCACCCTTGGCTTGGTGCGTGGAGTAGCAACTGGCCGGACCGGGCTGACGATACGTACCCCTAAATTGGTGCGTGGAGCAGGAATGGACCGGACCGGGCTGACGAAGCGCACCCCTGGCTTGGTGCGTGGAGTAACCACTGGCCGGACCGGGCTGACGATACGCACCCCTGGCTTGGTGCGGGGAATAGGCGCGGGCCGTGCTGGACTGACGACGCACACCACTGGCCTGATGCGGAGAGCAGGAGCGGGCCGGACAGGGCTGACGAAACGCACCACAGACTTGGTGCGGGGAGCAGGAATGGGCCGAACTGGGCTGGTGACGCGCACCACAGACTTGGTGCGGAGAGCAGGAACAGGCCGGACAGGGCTGACGAAACGCACCACAGACTTGGTGCGGGGAGCAGGAATGGGCCGGACTGGGCTGGCGACACGCACCACAGACCTGGTGCGGAGAGCAGGAACGGGCCGAACAGGGCTGACGAAACGCACCACAGACTTGGTGCGGGGAGCAGGAGCAGGCCGGACAGGGCTGACGAAACGCACCACAGACTTGGTGCGGGGAGCAGGAACAGGCCGGGCCGGGCTGGCGACGCGCACCATAGGCTTGGTGCGGGGAGCAGGAACAGGCCGGGCCGGGCTGACGACACGCACCACAGGCTCGATGCGAGGAACAGGAACAGGCCGGACCGTACTGGGGACACACACCACTGGCCCTACGCAGGGATCAGGAACGGGCCGGACCGGACTGGTAACACACCCCAGTACCTCTCGCCGTGCCTCCACACTTTCCCTCTCCTCTGTGACCAGTGGCCCCCTTAACCTGGCGGCCTTCTCTGCCAACCCTCTGCACCACTCTATCCCGTACTCCTGCTGCCCCGTCGTCCACGGCGTGAGCCCCCCCCTAAAAATTTTCTGGGCTTGTCTCTCCCCCGTGGACCAGGCCTCCATGGTTCTCGTCCAATTCTCTCTCCACTTCTCGTAATTCCAGCCTTTCTCCTCATCACGCTGCTTGACCCAGTCGTGGTGGTTTCTTCTGTCACGATCGTCTTGAAAAGTAGCGGGCCAAGGCGCAGCGTGAGATGCGTACATATTTATTTTATTGTACACCACAGCGAACACAACACCAAACGAAACGTGAAGTCCTTCGACACAAACACAAATCAATAGGAACAAGAAACAACAAACACAAAGTGAAAGACAGACAATTAAATATGGCTCCCAATCAGAGACAACCAGCTGACACTCGTTGCCTCTGATTGGGAGTCACTCAAGCCAACCTAGAAATACAAACATAGAATATAACACCCTGGCTCAACATACGAGAGTCCCCAGAGCCAGGGCGTGACATACGTTTTAAACTGTTTACAATGAACATGGTATAAAATCATATTTCATCCATTTCACAACGCAACTAGCAGATCACTAGGAATGGATAATATGTGGAGATATCAGATTTGAATGAATATGGTCAAAAACATGTTTTAGGGATTCGCAACAAAAAACAAATAAAGGACCTTAAGAAGAGAACAGGAGTCAATATTTGTAATCGATGAGTTAAATAAAATGTTTTGTCATTTTTCATTGAACATGGTCTAAAATCATGTTTTAGGGAGTTACCAGCCAAAAACGAGTACTGCTCTAGAAGCTGAGATGACTAGACAGAGTATTTGTGTTTCAAATCTTTGAAATATGTTTTAAACATTTTACAATGAACATGGTATAAAATCATATTTTATCAATTTCCACAATTCAACTAGCAGATTTGTTGTAATGTCCAATATGTGGAGACAACAGATTTGAATGAATATGGTCAAAAACATGTTTTAGTGATTTTCAACTAGCAGTGGAATTATGTTTTAAACAGTTTACAATGAACATGGTATAAAATAATATTTTATCAATTTCCACAATTCAACTAGCAGATTAGTTGTAATGGCCAAAATCTGGAGAAAACAGATTTGAATGATTATGGTCAAAAACATGTTTTAGTGATTTTCAACAAAAAACTAGTACAGCACCGTAAGAAGAGAACAGGAGTCAATATTTGTCTTCGATGAGTGAAATCAAATGTTTTGTCAGTTTTCATTGAACATGGTCTAAAATCATGTTTTAGGGAGTTACCCGCCAAAAACGGGTATTGTTCTAGAAGCTGAGATGACAAGACAGAGTATTTGTGTTTCACATCTTTGAAATATGTTTTAAACAGTTTACAATGAACATGGTATAAAATCATATTTTATCAATTTCCACAATTCAAGTAGCAGATTACTTGTAATGGCCAATATGTGGAGACAACAGATTTGAATGAATATGGTCAAAAACATGTTTTAGTGATTTTCAACAAAAAACTAGTACAGCACCGTAAGAAGAGAACAGGAGTCAATATTTGTGCTCGATTAGTGAAATAAAATGTTTTGTCAGTTTTCATTGAACATGGTCTAAAATCATGTTTTAGGGAGTTACCCGCCAAAAACGGGTACTGCTCTAGAAGCTGAGATGACATGACAGAGTATTTGTGTTTCACATCTTTGAAATACGTTTTAAACAGTTTACAATGAACATGGTATAAAATCATATTTCATCCATTTCACAACGCAACTAGCAGATCACTAGGAATGGACAATATGTGGAGACATCAGATTTGAATGAATATGGTCAAAAACATGTTTTAGGGATTCGCAACAAAAAACAAATAAAGGAACTTAAGAAGAGAACAGGAGTCAATATTTGTAATCGATGAGTTAAATAAAATGTTTTGTCATTTTTCATTGAACATGGTCTAAAATCATGTTTTAGGGAGTTACCAGCCAAAAACGAGTACTGCTCTAGAAGCTGAGATGACAAGACTGAGTACTTGTGT
Source organism: Coregonus clupeaformis (assembly GCF_020615455.1). Classification (NCBI taxonomy): domain Eukaryota; kingdom Metazoa; phylum Chordata; class Actinopteri; order Salmoniformes; family Salmonidae; genus Coregonus; species Coregonus clupeaformis. Next base: position 411,961 of record NW_025533653.1, read on the forward strand.
TTCACATCTTTGAAATATGTTTCAAACAGTTCACAATGAACATGGTATGAAATCATATTTTATCAATTTCCACAATTCAACTAGCAGATTTGTTGTAATGGCCAATATGTGGAGACAACAGATTTGAATGAATATGGTCAAAAACATGTTTTAGTGATTTTCAACAAAAAACTAGTACAGCACCGTAAGAAGAGAACAGGAGTCAATATTTGTGTTCGATGAGTGAAATAAAATGTTTTGTCAGTTTTCATTGAATATGGTCTAAAATCATGTTTTAGGGAGTTACCCGCCAAAAACGGGTACTGGTCTAGAAGCTGAGATGACAAGACAGAGTATTTGTGTTTCACATCTTTGAATATGTTTTAAACAGTTTACAATGAACATGGTATAAAATAATATTTGATCAATTTCCACAATTCAACTAGCAGATTAGTTGTAATGGCCAATATGTGGAGACAACAGATTTGAATGAATATGGTCAAAAACATGTTTTAGTGATTTTCAACAAAAAACTAGTAGAGCACCGTAAGAAGAGAACAGGAGTTAATATTTGTGTTTGATTAGTGAAATAAAATGTTTTGTCAGTTTTCATTGAACATGGTCTAAAATCATGTTTTAGGGAGTTACCCGCCAAAAACGAGTACTGCTCTAGAAGCTGAGATAGCATGACAGAGTATTTGTGTTTCACGTCTTTGAAATATTTTATTTTTATTTCACCTTTATTTAACCAGGTAAGCCAGTTGAGAACAGGTTCTCATTTACAACTGCGACCTAGCCAAGATAAAGCAAAGTAGTGCAATAAAAACAACACAGAGTTACATATGGGGTAAAAAACATAAAGTCAGAAATACAACAGAAAATATATATACAGTGTGTGCAAATGTAGCAAGTTATGGAGGTAAGGCAATAAATAGGCTATAGTGCAGAATAATTACAATAGTATTAACACTGGAATGCTAGATGTGCAAGAGATTATGTGCAAATAGAGATACTGGGGTGCAAAAGAGCAAAATAAATAACAATATAGGGATGAGGTAGTTGGGTGGGCTAATTTCAGATGGGCTGTGTACAGGTGCAGTGATCGGTAAGGTGCTCTGACAACTGATGCTTAAAGTTATTGAGGGAGATAAGAGTCTCCAGCTTCAGAGATTTTTGCAATTCGTTCCAGTCATTGGCAGCAGAGAACTGGAAGGAATGGCGGCCAAAGGAGGTGTTGGCTTTGGGAATGACCAGTGAGATATACCTGCTGGAGCGCAGACTACGGGTGGGTGCTGCTATGGTGACCAATGAGCTAAGATAAGGCGGGGATTTGCCTAGCAGTGATTTATAGATGGCCTGGAGCCAGTGGGTTTGACGACGAACATGTAGTGAGGACCAGCCAACAAGAGCGTACAGGTCACAGTGGTGGGTAGTGTATGGGGCTTTGGAGACAAAACGGATGGCACTGTGATAGACTACATCCAATTTGCTGAGTAGAGTGTTGGAGGCTATTTTGTAAATGACATCGCGAAGTCAAGGATCGGTAGGATAGTCAGTTTTACGAGGGCATGTTTGGCAGCATGAGTGAAGGAGGCTTTGTTGCGAAATAGGAAGCCGATTCTAGATTTAACTTTGGATTGGAGATTCTTTATGTGAGTCTGGAAGTTGAGTTTACAGTCTAACCAGACACCTAGGTATTTGTAGTTGTCCACATACTCTAGGTCAGACCCGTCGAGAGTGGTGATTCTAGTCGGGTGGGCGGGTGCCAGCAGCGTTCAATTGAAAAGCATGCATTTAGTTTTACTAGTGTTTAAGAGCAGTTGAAGGCTACTGAAGGATTGTTGTATGGCATTGAAGCTCGTTTGGAGGTTTGTTAACACAGTGTCCAATGAAGGGCCAGATGTATACAAAATGGTGTCGTCTGCATAGAGGTGGATCTGAGAGTCACCAGCAGCAAGAGCGACATCATTGATATACACGGAGAAAAGTGTCGGCCCAAGAATTGAACCCTGTGGCACCCCCATAGAGACTGCCATAGGTCCAGACAACAGGCCCTCCGATTTGACACATTGAACTCTATCTGAGAAGTAGTTGGTGAACCAGGCGAGGCAGTCATTTGAGAAACCAAGGCTATTTAGTCTGCCAATAAGAATGCGGTGGTTGACACAGTCGAAAGCCTTGGCCAGGTCGATGAAGACGGCTGCACAGTACTGTCTATTATCAATCGCGGTTATAATATCGTTTAGGACCTTGAGCGTGGCTGATGTGCACCCGTGACCAGCTCGGAAACCGGATTGCATAGCGGAGAAGGTACGGTGGTATTCGAAATGGTCGATGATCTGTTTGTTAACTTGGCTTTCGAATACTTTCGAAAGGCAGGGCAGGATGGATATAGGTCTGTAGCAGTTTGGATCTAGAGTGTCACCCCCTTTGAAGAGGGGGATGACCGCGGCAGCTTTCAATCTCTGGGGATCTCAGACGTTATGAAAGAGAGGTTGAACAGACTAGTAATAGGGGTTGCGACAATTTCGGCGGCTAGTTTTAGAAAGAAAGGGTCCAGATTGTCTAGCCCAGCTGATTTGTAGGGGTCCAGATTTTGGAGCGCTTTCAAAACATCAGCTGTCTGAATTTGTGTGAAGGAGAAGCGGGGGGGGGGAATGGGCAAGTTGCAGCAGAGGGTGCAGAGTTGGTGGCCGGGTTAGTGGTAGCCAGATGGAAAGCATGGCCAGCTGTAGCAAAATGCTTGTTGAAATTCTCGATTATTGTAGATTTATCGGTGTGATAGTGTTTCCTAGCCTCAGTGCAGTGGGCAGCTGGGAGGAAGTGCTCTTATTCTCCATGGACTTTACAGTGTCCCAAAACTTTTTGGAGTTAGTGCTACAGGATGCAAATTTCTGTTTGAAAAAGTTAGCCTTTGCTTTCCTGACTGCTTGTGTATATTGGTTCCTAACTTCCCTGAAAAGTTGCATATCACGGGGGCTATTTGATGCTAATGCTGTACGCCACAGGATGTTTTTGTGCTGGTCAAGGGCAGTCAAGTCTGAGAAGAACCAGGGGCTATATCGGTTCTTAGTTCTGTATTTTTGAATGGGGCATGTTTATTTAAGATTGAGAGGAAATTACTTTTAAGGAACAACCAGGCATCCTCTACTGACGGAATGAGATCTATATCCATCCAGGATACCTGGGCCAGGTCAATTAGGAAGGCCTCCTCGCTAAAGTGTTTTAGGGAGCGTTTGACAGTGATGAGGGTGGTCGTTTGACCGCGGACCCGTTACGGACGCAGGCAATAAGGCAGTGATCGCTGAGATCCTGGTTGAAGACAGCTGAGGTGTATTTAGAGGGTATGTTAGTCAGGATGATATCTATGAGGGTACCCATGTTTACGGATTTAGGGTTGTACCTCGTAGGTTCGTTGATAATTTGCGTGAGGTTGAGGGCATCTAGCTTGGATTGTAGGATGGCTGGGGTATTAAGCATATCCCAATTTAGGTCACCAAGCAGTACAAACTCTGAGGATAAATGGGGGGCAATCAATTCACATATGGTGTCCAGGGCACATCTGGGGGCTGAGGGGGGTCTGTAGCAAGCGGCAACAGTGAGAGACTTATTTCTGGAAAGTTGGATTTTTAGAAGTAGAAGCTCAAACTGTTTGGGCACAGACCTGGATAGTATGATGGAGCTCTGCAGGCTATCTCTACAGTAGATTGCAACTCCACCCCCTTTGGCAGTTCTATCTAGACGGAAAATGTTATAGTTGGGGATGGAAATTTCAGAATTTTTGGTGGCCTTCCTGAGCACTGCTAGAACATCAGGGTTGGCAGAGTGTGCTAACGCAGTGAATAACTCAAACTTAGGAAGTAGACTTCTGATATTTATGTGCAAGAAACCAAGACTTTTGCCATTACAGAAGTCATCAAATGATAGCGCCTGGGGAGTAGGAGTGATACTGAGGGCTGCAGGGCCTGGGTTAGCCTCTACATCACCAGAGGAACAGAGGAGGACTAGAATAAGGATACAGCTAAAGGCTTTAAGAACTGGTCTTCTAGTGCGTTGGGTACATAGAATAAAGGGGGCAGATTTCCGGGTGTTATAGAAAAGATTCAGGGCATTATGTACAGACAAGGATATGGAAGGATATGAGTAAAGTGGAGGTAAACCTAAGCGTTGGGTAACAATGAAAGAGATAGCATCGCTGGAGGCATCAATTGAGTCGGTCTCCGCGTGTATAGGGGGAGGGGCAAAGGAGCTATCTAAGGCAGGTTTAGCTAGGCTGGGGGGTCTACAGTGATATAGTACAATTAGAAATAACCGAAACAACAATAAACTAACCATGTTTGGGCTGAGGCTAAACATAAACAGGATGTAGTACCGTAAAAAGGAACAGTCCAGCAGATATCAGCTGTATAGCTGAGTTATCATAAGGTCCGGTGGTGAAGCACTAGTGAGTAAGAGGCCACGGCTAGCGTGTGCTAGCGGGCCAGGGCTAGCAGATGGATAGAATCTTCGTGGTTAACGTCCTAACCACATCAGACGATTTCGTCGGCAGACCAGTCGTGTAGGATCGGCGGGGCTCTGTGTCAACACTAGGTGGTCCCGTCCGGTTGACAGAGAGGTAGATAGCCGGGAGATGAGCCTAGCTCAGGATGATTAGCCAGACCACAGCGTCCGTTTTGTTGTAGCCAGCTGGTAGCGATGAATCCGGAGTTAAAGGTCCAGTGATTCAGTGATTCCGGCGGAAAAACTGATATGTTCTGGGTCGATAACGCGCTGTGCAGACTGGCCGAATATCCGGTGATCAATGTCCAGTGATTAAAATTAATCCCGCGGAAAAAAAATCCAATGTTCTGGGTGAAACACCGCTAGCTGTGGCTAATAGCAAGTAGCTAGCTCAGTAGCTAGTTCAGTTTAGTGAGTAAGAGGCCACGGCTAGCGTGTGCTATCGGGCCAGGGCTAGCAGATGGATGGAATCTTCGTGGTTAACGTCGTTAACCACATCAGACGATTTCATCGGCAGACCAGTCGTGTAGGATCGGCGGGGCTCCGTGTCAACACTAGGTGGTCCCGTCCGGTTGACAGAGAGGTAGATAGCCGGGAGATGGGCCTAGCTCAGGATGATTAGCCAGACCACAGCGTCCGTTTTGTTGTAGCCAGCTGGTAGCGATGAATCCGGAGTTAAAGGTCCAGTGATTCAGTGATTCCGCGGTAAAACTGATATGTTCTGGGTCGATAAGCGCTGTGCAGACTGGCCGAATATCCGGTGATCAATGTCCAGTGATTAAAATTAATCCCGCGGGAAAAAAATCCAATGTTCTGGGTGAAACACCGCTAGCTGTGGCTAATAGCAAGTAGCTAGTTCAGTAGCTAGTTCAGTTTAGTGAGTAAGAGGCCACGGCTAGCGTGTGCTATCGGGCCAGGGCTAGCAGATGGATGGAATCTTCGTGGTTAACGTCGTAACCACATCAGACGATTTCGTCGGCAGACCAGTCGTGTAGGATCGGCGGGGCTCCGTGTCAACACTAGGTGGTCCCGTCCGGTTGACAGAGAGGTAGATAGCCGGGAGATGGGCCTAGCTCAGGATGATTAGCCAGACCACAGCGTCCGTTTTGTTGTAGCCAGCTGGTAGCGATGAATCCTGAGTTAAAGGTCCAGTGATTCAGTGATTCCGGCGGAAAAACTGATATGTTCTGGGTCGATAACGCGCTGTGCAGACTGGCCGAATATCCGGTGATCAATGTCCAGTGATTAAAATTAATCCCGCGAAAAAAAATCCAATGTTCTGGGTGAAACACCGCTAGCTGTGGCTAATAGCTTGCTAATAGCTTGCTAATAGCAAGTAGCTAGTTAGCTGTCTAGCTAGTTTCAACTGGAGATTCTAGATTCTAGATAAAGGTAAGTCAATAATAGAATCCGTTCCACATTGAGTGAGGCGGGTTGCAGGAAAGTATATCTTGTAGAAGGATGAAAAGTCTGATAGGGAAATATGTACGAAAAATAGGGTATTTACAGGCTATTTACAGACACGATAAAAACACAACTGCACTACTACGCCATCTTGGATCAAAAGTACGTTTTTAAACAGTTTACAATGAACATATTATAAAATCATATTTTATCAATTTCACTACGCATCTAGCAGATAACTAGGAATGGACAGTATGTGGAGATATCAGATTTGAATGAATATGGTCAAAAACATGTTTTAGGGATTCGCAACAAAAAACAAATACAGGACCTTAAGAAGAGAACAGGAGTCAATATTTGTGTTCGATGAGTGAAATAAAATGTTTTGTCAGTTTTCATTGAACATTGTCTAAAATTATGTTTTAGGGAGTTACCCGCCAAAAACGGGTACTGCTCTAGAAGCTGAGATGTCATGACACAGTATTTGTGTTTCACATCTTTGAAATACGCTTTAAACAGTTTACAATGAACATGGTATAAAGTCATATTTTATCAATTTCACTACGCAACTAGCAGATAACTAGGAATGGACAATATGTGGAGACATCAGATTTGAATGAATATGGTCAAAAACTTATTTTAGGGATTCGCAACAAAAAACTAATACAGGACCTTAAGAAGAGAACAGGAGTCAATATTTGTGTTCGATGAGTGAAATAAAATGTTTTGTCAGTTTTCACTGAACATGGTCTAAGATCATGTTTTAGGGAGTTACCAGCCAAAAACGAGTACTGCTCTAGAAGCTGAGATGACAAGACAGAGTATTTGTGTTTCAAATCTTTGAAATATGTTTTAAACATTTTACAATGAACATGGTATAAAATCATATTTTATCAATTTCCACAATTCAACTAGCAGATTTGTTGTAATGGCCAATATGTGGAGACAACAGATTTGAATGAATATGGTCAAAAACATGTTTTAGTGATTTTCAACTAGCATTGGAATTATGTTTTAAACAGTTTACAATGAACATGGTATAAAATCATATTTGATCAATTTCCACAATTCATCTAGCAGATTTGTTGTAATGGCAAATATGTGGAGACAACAGATTTGAATGAATATGGTCAAAAACATGTTTTAGTGATTTTCAACAAAAAACTAGTACAGCACCGTAAGAAGAGAACAGGAGTCAATATTTGTGTTCGATGAGTGAAATTAAATGTTTTGTCAGTTTTCTTTGAACATGGTCTAAAATCATGTTTTAGGGAGTTACCCGCCAAAAACGGGTACTGGTCTAGAAGCTGAGATGACATGACAGAGTATTTGTGTTTCAGATCTTTGAAATACGTTTTAAAAAGTTTACAATGAACATGGTATAAAATCATATTTGATCAATTTCCACAATTCATCTAGCAGATTTGTTGTAATGGCCAATATGTGGAGACAACAGATTTGAATGAATATGGTCAAAAACATGTTTTAGTGATTTTCAACAAAAAACTAGTACAGCACCGTAAGAAGAGAACAGGAGTCAATATTTGTGTTCGATGAGTGAAATTAAATGTTTTGTCAGTTTTCACTGAACATGGTCTAAGATCATGTTTTAGGGAGTTACCAGCCAAAAACGAGTACTGCTCTAGAAGCTGAGATGACAAGACAGAGTATTTGTGTTTCAAATCTTTGAAATATGTTTTAAACATTTTACAATGAACATGGTATAAAATCATATTTTATCAATTTCCACAATTCAACTAGCAGATTTGTTGTAATGGCCAATATGTGGAGACAACAGATTTGAATGAATATGGTCAAAAACATGTTTTAGTGATTTTCAACTAGCATTGGAACTATGTTTTTAAACAGTTTACAATGAACATGGTATAAAATCATATTTGATCAATTTCCACAATTCAACTAACAGATTAGTTGTAATGGCCAAAATGTGGAGACAACAGATTTGAATGAATATGGTCAAAAACATGTTTTAGTGATTTTCACCAAAAAACTAGTACAGCACCGTAAGAAGAGAACAGGAGTCAATATTTTTGTTCGATGAGTGAAATAAAATGTTTTGTCAGTTTTCATTGAACATGGTCTAAAATCATGTTTTAGGGAGTTACCCGCCAAAAATGGGTACTGGTCTAGAAGCTGAGATGACATGACAGAGTATTTGTGTTTCACATCTCTGAAATACGTTTTAAACAGTTTACAATGAACATGGTATAAAATCATATTTTATCCATTTCACAACGCAACTAGCAGATCACTAGGAATGGACAATATGTGTAGACAACAGATTTGAATGAATATGGTCAAAAACCTGTTTTAGTGATTTTCAACAATAAACTAGTACAGCACCATAAGAAGAGAACAGGAGTCAATATTTGTGTTTGATGTGTGAAATAAAATGTTTTGTCAGTTTTCATTGAACATGGTCTAAAATCATGTTTTAAGGAGTTACCCGCCAAAAACGGGTACTGCTCTAGAAGCTGAGATGTCATGACACAGTATTTGTGTTTCACATCTTTGAAATACGCTTTAAACAGTTTACAATGAACATGGTATAAAATCAAATTTTATCAATTTCACTACGCAACTAGCAGATAACTAGGAATGGACAATATGTGGAGACATCAGATTTGAATGAATATGGTCAAAAACATGTTTTAGGGATTCGCAAAAAAAAAAACAAGTACAGGACCTTAAGAAGAGAACAGGAGTCAATATTTGTGTTCGATAAGTGAAATAAAATGTTTTGTCAGTTTTCATTGAACATGGTCTAAAATCATGTTTTAGGGATTTACCAGCCAAAAACGAGTACTGCTCTAGAAGCTTAGATGACATGACAGAGTATTTGTGTTTCACATCTCTGAAATACGTTTTAAACAGTTTACAATGAACATGGTATAAAATCATATTTTATCCATTTAACAACGCAACTAGCAGATCACTAGGAATGGACAACATGTGGAGACAACAGATTTGAATGAATATGGTCAAAAACATGTTTTAGTGATTTTCAACTAGCAGTGGAAATATGTTTTAAACAGTTTACAATGAACATGGTATAAAATCATATTTTATCAATTTCACTACGCAACTAGCAGATAACTAGGAATGGACAATATGTGGAGACATCAGATTTGAATGAATATGGTCAAAAACATGTTTTAGGGATTCGCAACAAAAATCAAATACAGGACCTTAAGAAGAGAACAGGAGTCAATATTTGTGTTCAATGAGTGAAATAAAATGTTTTGTCAGTTTTCATTGAACATGGTCTAAAATCATGTTTTAGGGATTTACCAGCCAAAAACGAGTACTGCTCTAGAAGCTTAGATGACATGACAGAGTATTTGTGTTTCACATCTTTGAAATACGTTTTAAACAGTTTACAATGAACATATTATAAAATCATATTTTATCCATTTCACAACGCAACTAGCAGATCACTAGGAATGGACAATATGTGGAGACAACAGATTTGAATGAATATGGTCAAAAACCTGTTTTAGTGATTTTCAACAACAAACTAGTACAGCACCATAAGAAGAGAACAGGAGTCAATATTTGTGTTTGATGTGTGAAATAAAATGTTTTGTCAGTTTTCATTGAACATGGTCTAAAATCATGTTTTAAGGAGTTACCCGCCAAAAACGGGTACTGCTCTAGAAGCTGAGATGTCATTACACAGTATTTGTGTTTCACATCTTTGAAATACGCTTTAAACAGTTTACAATGAACATGGTATAAAATCAAATTTTATCAATTTCACTACGCAACTAGCAGATAACTAGGAATGGACAATATGTGGAGACATCAGATTTGAATGAATATGGTCAAAAACATGTTTTAGGGATTCGCAACAAAAATCAAATACAGGACCTTAAGAAGAGAACAGGAGTCAATATTTATGTTCAATGAGTGAAATAAAATGTTTTGTCAGTTTTCATTGAACATGGTCTAAAATCATGTTTTAGGGAGTTACCCGCCAAAAACGGGTACTGGTCTAGAAGCTGAGATGACATGACAGAGTATTTGTGTTTCAGATCTTTGAAATACGTTTTAAACAGTTTACAATGAACATGGTATAAAATCATATTTTATCAATTTCACTACGCAACTAGCAGATAACTAGGAATGGCCAATATGTGGAGACATCAGATTTGAATGAATATGTCACGAACAGAAGAGGACCCAAGAGCGCAAGTTCAAATTCAGAGTTCTTTATTCAAGGTTACAGGCGGGAAGAGGAGTCCCCGGGGTGTCAGGGGTCTTTCAGGGTCCTCCTGTGGTACCTGTTGCTCGGGGGTCACCAAATGTCCGGGGGTGTCCAGTCCAAGTGCTTAGTGTGTGTGTTCCCCAGTGATGGAGCGGCGTATCGGGCTGAGGGTGGTGAAACGTCTGGGCACGCTCATCTGGTGGTCGGAGACCTGGGGGAACACACACACACAACAGCAATATGAATGGCAGGCAGAAGTACAGATCAGGGCTGGGCAAATATCGTGGTGAGAGACAGAAGGCAGAAACGAGTTACCGGAGGGGCTGAAGATCGGAGAGTAGTCGAGGTCCAGAAGGCAGGTTGGGATAGACGGGGCAGTAGAACAAGGAGGCAGTCAAGAAAGGATCGGTATCACAAACAGGAGTCAGAGCGCAGACAGGCAGGTTACTGGTCCGGGTTTGAAGACGATCTGACAGGGCTTGGCTGAAAAACAGGGCTTGATATACTGGGAGAGGTAGTGGGGAAATGCAGTTCAGCTGGCAGAGTAATTAGAACAGAGTGAGGCAAGGTGAGGATGGTGAGTGGGAAATGCAGTGCAGCTGGCCAGGTAACAAGAGCAGAGCAGGGCAGGTGGAGCTAGTTAGGCTGAGTAGAGAGAGGGAGGTGAGCAGAGTGGAAGATAATTGAATGCAATTAATGTTGCTACCAGGGAGAGAGAGTGCTCATGACAGGACCCCCCTCCAAGGGACGGCCCCAGAAGTCCCAAGAACAACATCATGCCGGGAGGGTGGAGGGGAGCAGGCGGCGGGTCAGAACTCCTCCGAGCGGTCCGAGTGAATCTCCTCATCCTCAGAAGGAGCTGGAGGGTCACGGTCGGGGAGACAGGACAGGCACTGAGACAGGAGCAGGGCGGGCCGGACGGCTAGGAACCCCTCTTGGACGGCCCCCTACGGATTGCAGGCTGATCAGGATGTAGTCGGTGGAAGTCAGTGATAAGGGTCCGGTCCACTATCCTCCTGGCCGGGATCCAGGTCCTCTCCTCTGGACCATATCCCTCCCAATCAACGAGGTACTGGAGACCCCTACCCCTTCGCCTAGAGCGGAGCAGCCGCCGGACGGTGAAGACAGGACCGCCATCTACGAGGCGCGGAGGAGGTGGCGCCGGAGCTGCAGGGACCAGGGGACTTTCATGGACCGGCTTGACCTTGGAGACGTGGAAGGTGGGGTGGACCCGCATGGAAGCGGGCAACTGAAGTCGGACCGCCGTTGGACTGATGACTTTCTGCACAGGAAAAGGACCAATGAAGCGAGGGGCCAGCTTTCGTGATACAACCCGCAGCGGCAGATCCCGGGCAGACAGCCAGACCTTCTGACCAACCCGGTAAGTAGGTGCTGGGGTCCTCCGTCGGTTGGCACCGACGGCGTAGCTGGTTCCAGACTTCAGGAGCACAGTGCGAGCCTGGGCCCAAGTGCGGCGGCAGCGGCGGGCATACGCAAGAGCAGACGGACAGGTGGCATCCGCCTCCTGGCTGGCAAACAGTGGAGGTTGATACCCGTAGACACACTGAAAGGGGGAGAGCCCGGTGGAGGAACTGGTGAGTGAATTATGGGCATATTCCACCCAGAGCAGGTGTTGAGCCCAGGCCCGGGGATTTTGGGAAGCCACACACCTCAGTGCCTTCTCCAGCTCCTGGTTCATGCGTTCAGTCTGGCCGTTTGACTGCGGGTGGAATCCAGACGATAGGCTGGCGGTGGCCCCAAGGAGATGACAGAACTCCTTCCAAAAGGTTGCTGAGAATTGCGGGCCCCGGTCTGACACTATATCCTGGGGTAGGCCATGGATACGAAACACATGTTCCAGGACCACCTGGGAGGTCTCTTTAGCAGAGGGTAGTTTGGGAAGGGGGCACGAAGTGGGTCATCTTACTAAAGCGGTCAACAATGGTAAGGATGACTGTGTGTCCGTCAGAGGGCGGAAGGCCCGTAACAAAGTCCAGTGAAACGTGGGACCAGGGCCTCTTGGGTATGAGTAGGGGTTGCAGCAACCCAGCAGGAGGCTGGTTGGGAGTCTTGTTTCGGTTACAAGTGGGACAAGCTCGGATGAATTCTCGGACATCCCGTCTCATCCCCGCCACCAGAACCGCTGGCGGACCAGATGAAGGGTGCGAGTGATGCCGGGATGACAGGCCAGACGGGATTCGTGCCCCCACTGAATCACAGGTGACCTGAGATTTGCTGGAACAAACAGACGGTTGGGGGCGCTGGTGCTTGGACCTGGCTGGTCCCGAAGAGCCTCCATGACCTGCTTCTCGATCTCCCAGGTGAGGGCCGCTACGACCAAGTGGCTGGGAAGAATGGGAGCTGTCATGGCGGTGGTCTCGTCCTTCTGAAACATCCGGGAAAGAGCATCAGGTTTGATGTTGCGAGATCCCGGGCGGTAGGAGAGCGTGAAATTGAAGCGCGTAAAGAACAGAGACCACCGCTGTTGACGGGAGTTCAGCCTCCTGGCTGTTTGGATATACTCCAGGTTCTTGTGGTCTGTCCACACTACGAATGGTTCCTTTGACCCCTCTAACCAGTGCCGCCATTCTTCAAGGGCGAGCTTGACAGCCAACAGCTCGCGGTTCCCAATGTCGTAGTTGCATTCGGCAGGGGTTAGCCGACGGGAGTAGAAGGCACAGGGGTGCATCTTGCCATCCTCAGCTGCTCTTTGAGAAAGCACTGCACCCACTCCCACGTCCGAAGCATCTACCTCCACCACAAACTGCCTTGCTGCATCTGGCATCTGGAGGATGGGAGCAGAAGTGAAACATGTCTTGAGGATATTGAAGGCCTTATCAGCAGCTGATGTCCATTGGTACGGTTGTTTAGTGCTGGTTAGCGCCGTGAGGGGTGCAGCCACTGTGCTATAGTTTCTGATGAATCTCCTATAAAAGTTGGCAAAGCCCAGGAACTGTTGCAACTTCTTCCGAGACTCAGGAACTGGCCAGGAAGTGACAGCCGACACCTTCGTGAGATCCATCTGAATGCTGCCCTCGGTCACCACATACCCCAGGAATGAAACGGTCTTGGCATGGAACTCGCACTTCTCTGCCTTCACGAAAAGAGAGTTCTCCAGCAGGCGGCGCAGGACCAACCGGACGTGGTGCGTGTGTTCTGACAGAGTCTTTGAGAATATTAAAATATCGTCAAGGTACACAAATACGAACGTATTTAGCATGTCCCTGAGGATATCATTCACTAGGGCTTGAAAAACTGCTGGGGCATTGGTGAGGCCGAAGGGCATGACGAGATATTCATAGTGGCCGGTTGGTGTGTTGAACGCTGTCTTCCATTCGTCTCCCTCCCTCATCCGCACCAGATGGTAGGCATTGCGAAGGTCCAGCTTAGTGAATACAGTGGCTCCCTGCAGCAGTTCGAAGGCAGACGAAAGTAAGGGCAGTGGGTAGCGATTCTTAACCGTGATGTCGTTCAGACCCCGGTAATCTATGCATGGGACGAAGAGAACCGTCCTTCTTGCCGACAAAGAAGAATCCCGCTCCTGCGGGGGAAGACGACGGTCTAATTATCCCGGAGGCAAGAGAGTCATTAATGTAGTCCTCCATGGCCTTTCTTTCCGGGGCTGACAGTGAATACAGACGACCCTTGGGAGGTGCTGTGCCAGGCAGGAGATCAATCGCGCAGTCATAGGGTCTGTGTGGGGGGTAGAGATGTCGCCTTGGATTTGTTGAACACCTCTTTCAGGCTGTGGTAACAGGCCGGAACATTGGATATGTCGGAGGTAGCGCTAGATCCTTCCCGGTGAACGGGCAGGGTGGCCCCCCTTAAACAGGTCTGGTGACAACTCCTTCCCCACTCACGGACTGTTCCTGTCTCCCAGTCGATGTGGGGGTTGTGCTGACGGAGCCACGGGTATCCAAGAATGAGTGGTTGGCCAGGTGAGTGTAGGAGGTGAAACTGGATGGACTCCTGGTGGTTTCCTGACAGCAGGATTGTCACAGGGGCGGAGATATGAGTGACAGTGCCAAGATGATGCCCATCCAGGGCTCGTGCAGGAATGGGTTGTGTCAGTTGATGATGGTTCACGCCCAGTTGCTGTGCAAGCTCAGGGTCCATGATGTTTGCTTCGGCTCCGGAATCCACAAGGGCGGCCAATGTATGAGTCTTGTCAGAAAGCTGAAGGCGGAGATGAAGCAGGGTCTTTCGGATGGAGGGAGACTGAAGGCTTGTTGAGCTCACCCGGATCTCCCCTACACCTGGTGAGCTGCGGCTTTTGCCGGACAAGTAGCGACACGGTGATTCTCGCCACCACAGTAGAGGCAAAGGTTGGAGCTTAGACGGCGCCCGACGCTCCTCGGGAGTCAGAGAGGCACGGCCAATCTCCATGGGCTCAGGCTGATTGAGTTGGCTATGGGACTTGACAGGCAGGGGCTGGACAGAAGCGGTATCGACCCGAGTACGGATGGCAGGTTGACTGAGACGGCCCTTCTCCCTCCTCCGGGTCTGTATACGGCGGTCAATGCGAACGGCAAGGTCAATGGCGGCATCAAGCGTTGAGGGCGGGTCATGGGAAACAAGCTCGTCCTTGATATAGTCCGCCAGGCTATGGAGGAAGGCTTGCACCAGTGCCTCTGGGTTAAACGAGCTTTGACTGGCCAGGGTACGAAAGTCAATGGAGAAGTCTGCCACTGTCCGATTGCCCTGACGGATGGTGAGCAGAGCTTGTGACGCTTCGGCTGTTGGCGAGCCTAGGTCAAAGACCTTTAACATCTCCTCCTCAAAGGCACTGAAGGAGGCACAGGCTGGGGTTTGCCGGTCGAATTCCGCCGTTCCCCACAACCGAGCTCGACCGGTGAGATGTGTGATGACATACCCCACCTTGGCTCCCTCTGTTGAGAAAGTCCTGGGCTGTAGTGCAAACTGGATTCGGCAGCTGCTCAAGAATGGTCTTACTTGCTTCTGGTTGCCATCAAAACGTTCCGGGTTCCCAATCCTTGGTTCAGGAGCGTGGGGATCTGGTGGCAGCACTGCCGGGCCTGCAGCATTGGGACCTCCAGCGGAGGGATGAAGGAGTATCGGTGGTACAGGAACAAAAGGACCAGGGGGGTGCAGGTGGAGTAGCCGGGCTTGAGAGTAGTTGCAGGGCTTGGGCTAGCTGTTGTTGCTGCAGTTGGAACTGTTGTTGCTGCTGGTTGAATAGCTGGAGAAGGGAAGCGATGTCGCCAGCCATCCGATTTATGTCTCCCTCAGAGCGTTCCAGTCGCTGTAGGGCAGTCCTCTCTGGCTCTTCCTCCATCGTGGTCAGGGAGTGCGCTGGGTCCATGATGGTCAGATCGTTCTGTCACGAACAGAAGAGGACCCAAGAGCGCAAGTTCAAATTCAGAGTTCTTTATTCAAGGTTACAGGCGGGAAGAGGAGTCCCCGGGGTGTCAGGGGTCTTTCAGGGTCCTCCTGTGGGTACCTGTGCTCCGGGGGTCACCAAATGTCCGGGGGTGTCCAGTCCAAGTGCTTAGTGTGTGTGTTCCCCAGTGATGGAGCGGCGTATCGGGCTGAGGGTGGTGAAACGTCTGGGCACGCTCATCTGGTGGTCGGAGACCTGGGGGAACACACACACACAACAGCAATATGAATGGCAGGCAGAAGTACAGATCAGGGCTGGGCAAATATCGTGGTGAGAGACAGAAGGCAGAAACGAGTTACCGGAGGGGCTGAAGATCGGAGAGTAGTCGAGGTCCAGAAGGCAGGTTGGGATAGACGGGGCAGTAGAACAAGGAGGCAGTCAAGAAAGGATCGGTATCACAAACAGGAGTCAGAGCGCAGACAGGCAGGTTACTGGTCCGGGTTTGAAGACGATCTGACAGGGCTTGGCTGAAAAACAGGGCTTGATATACTGGGAGAGGTAGTGGGGAAATGCAGTTCAGCTGGCAGAGTAATTAGAACAGAGTGAGGCAAGGTGAGGATGGTGAGTGGGAAATGCAGTGCAGCTGGCCAGGTAACAAGAGCAGAGCAGGGCAGGTGGAGCTAGTTAGGCTGAGTAGAGAGAGGGAGGTGAGCAGAGTGGAAGATAATTGAATGCAATTAATGTTGCTACCAGGGAGAGAGAGTGCTCATGACAGAATATGGTCAAAAACATGTTTTAGGGATTCGCAACACAAAACAAATACAGGACCTTAAGAAGAGAACAGGAGTCAATATTTGTGTTCAATGAGTGAATTAAAATGTTTTGTCAGTTTTTATTGAACATGGTCTAAAATCATGTTTTAGGGAGTTACCAGCTAAAAACGAGTACTGCTCTAGAAGATGAGATGACAAGACAGAGTATTTGTGTTTCAAATCTTTGAAATATGTTTTAATCAGTTTACAATGAACATGGTATAAAATCATATTTGATCAATTTCCACAATTCATCTAGCAGATTTGTTGTAATGGCCAATATGTGGAGACAACAGATTTGAATGAATATGGTCAAAAACATGTCAGTTTTCTTTGAACATGGTCTAAAATCATGTTTTAGGGAGTTACCCGCCAAAAACGGGTACTGGTCTAGAAGCTGAGATGACATGACAGAGTATTTGTGTTTCAGATCTTTGAAATACGTTTTAAACAGTTTACAATGAACATGGTATAAAATCATATTTTATCAATTTCCACAGTTCAACTTGCAGATTAGTTGTAATGGCCAATACGTGGAGACAACAGATTTGAATGAATATGGTCAAAAACATGTTTTAGGGATTCGCAAAAAAACAACAAGTACAGGACCTTAAGAAGAGAACAGGAGTCAATATTTGTGTTCGATAAGTGAAATAGAATGTTTTGTCAGTTTTCATTGAACATGGTCTAAAATCATGTTTTAGCGATTCACCAGCCAAAAACGGGTACTGCTCTAGAAGCTGAGATGTCATGACACAGTATTTGTGTTTCACATCTTTGAAATACGCTTTAAACAGTTTACAATGAACATGGTATAAAATCATATTTTATCAATTTCACTATGCTACTAGCAGATAACTAGGAATGGACAATATGTGGAGACATCAGATTTGAATGAATATGGTCAAAAACTTATTTTAGGGATTTGCAACAAAAAACTAATACAGGACCTTAAGAAGAGAACAGGAGTCAATATTTGTGTTCGATGAGTGAAATAAAACGTTTTGTCAGTTTTCATTGAACATGGTCTAAAATCATGTTTTAGGGAGTTGCCCGCCAAAAACGGGTACTGCTCTAGAAAATTAGATGACAAGACAGAGTATTTGTGTTTCACATCTTTGAAATATG
Organism: Coregonus clupeaformis; assembly: GCF_020615455.1. NCBI lineage: Eukaryota > Metazoa > Chordata > Actinopteri > Salmoniformes > Salmonidae > Coregonus > Coregonus clupeaformis. The sequence goes on from NW_025533653.1 coordinate 429,353, forward strand.
TTTTAAACAGTTTACAATGATCATGGTATAAAATCATATTTTATCAATTTCCACAATTCAACTAGCAGATTTGTTGTAATGGCCAATATGTGGAGACAACAGATTTGAATGAATATGGTCAAAAACATGTTTTAGTGATTTTCAACTAGTATTGGAATTATGTTTTAAACAGTTTACAATGAACATGGTATAAAATCATATTTGATCAATTTCCACAATTCATCTAGCAGATTTGTTGTAATGGCCAATATGTGGAGACAACAGATTTGAATGAATATGGTCAAAAACATGTTTTAGTGATTTTCAACAAAAAACTAGTACAGCACCGTAAGAAGAGAACAGGAGTCAATATTTGTGTTCGATGAGTGAAATTAAATGTTTTGTCAGTTTTCTTTGAACATGGTCTAAAATCATGTTTTAGGGAGTTACCCGCCAAAAACGGGTACTGGTCTAGAAGCTGAGATGACATGACAGAGTATTTGTGTTTCAGATCTTTGAAATACGTTTTAAACAGTTTACAATGAACATGGTATAAAATAATATTTGATCAATTTCCACAATTCAACTAACAGATTAGTTGTAATGGCCAAAATGTGGAGACAACAGATTTGAATGAATATGGTCAAAAACATGTTTTAGTGATTTTCACCAAAAAACTAGTACAGCACCGTAAGAAGAGAACAGGAGTCAATATTTTTGTTCGATGAGTGAAATAAAATGTTTTGTCAGTTTTCATTGAACATGGTCTAAAATCATGTTTTAGGGAGTTACCCGCCAAAAATGGGTACTGGTCTAGAAGCTGAGATGACATGACAGAGTATTTGTGTTTCACATCTCTGAAATACGTTTTAAACAGTTTACAATGAACATGGTATAAAATCATATTTTATCCATTTCACAACGCAACTAGCAGATCACTAGGAATGGACAATATGTGTAGACAACAGATTTGAATGAATATGGTCAAAAACCTGTTTTAGTGATTTTCAACAATAAACTAGTACAGCACCATAAGAAGAGAACAGGAGTCAATATTTGTGTTTGATGTGTGAAATAAAATGTTTTGTCAGTTTTCATTGAACATGGTCTAAAATCATGTTTTAAGGAGTTACCCGCCAAAAACGGGTACTGCTCTAGAAGCTGAGATGTCATGACACAGTATTTGTGTTTCACATCTTTGAAATACGCTTTAAACAGTTTACAATGAACATGGTATAAAATCAAATTTTATCAATTTCACTACGCAACTAGCAGATAACTAGGAATGGACAATATGTGGAGACAACAGATTTGAATGAATATGGTCAAAAACATGTTTTAGTGATTTTCAACTAGCAGTGGAAATATGTTTTAAACAGTTTACAATGAACTTGGTATAAAATCATATTTTATCAATTTCACTACGCAACTAGCAGATAACTAGGAATGGACAATATGTGGAGACATCAGATTTGAATGAATATGGTCAAAAACATGTTTTAGGGATTCGCAACAAAAATCAAAAACAGGACCTTAAGAAGAGAACAGGAGTCAATATTTGTGTTCAATGAGTGAAATAAAATGTTTTGCCAGTTTTCATTGAACATGGTCTAAAATCATGTTTTAGGGATTTACCAGCCAAAAACGAGTACTGCTCTAGAAGCTTAGATGACAAGACAGAGTATTTGTGTTTCACATCTTTGAAATACGTTTTAAACAGTTTACAATGAACATATTATAAAATCATATTTTATCCATTTCACAACGCAACTAGCAGATCACTAGGAATGGACAATATGTGGAGACAACAGATTTGAATGAATATGGTCAAAAACCTGTTTTAGTGATTTTCAACAACAAACTAGTACAGCACCATAAGAAGAGAACAGGAGTCAATATTTGTGTTTGATGTGTGAAATAAAATGTTTTGTCAGTTTTCATTGAACATGGTCTAAAATCATGTTTTAGGGAGTTACCCGCCAAAAACGGGTACTGGTCTAGAAGCTGAGATGACATGACAGAGTATTTGTGTTTCAGATCTTTGAAATACGTTTTAAACAGTTTACAATGAACATGGTATAAAATCATATTTTATCAATTTCACTACGCAACTAGCAGATAACTAGGAATGGCCAATATGTGGAGACATCAGATTTGAATGAATATGGTCAAAAACATGTTTTAGGGATTCGCAACACAAAACAAATACAGGACCTTAAGAAGAGAACAGGAGTCAATATTTGTGTTCAATGAGTGAATTAAAATGTTTTGTCAGTTTTTATTGAACATGGTCTAAAATCATGTTTTAGGGAGTTACCAGCTAAAAACGAGTACTGCTCTAGAAGATGAGATGACAAGACAGAGTATTTGTGTTTCAAATCTTTGAAATATGTTTTAATCAGTTTACAATGAACATGGTATAAAATCATATTTGATCAATTTCCACAATTCATCTAGCAGATTTGCTGTAATGGCCAATATGTGGAGACAACAGATTTGAATGAATATGGTCAAAAACATGTCAGTTTTCTTTGAACATTGTCTAAAATCATGTTTTAGGGAGTTACCCGCCAAAAACGGGTACTGGTCTAGAAGCTGAGATGACATGACAGAGTATTTGTGTTTCAGATCTTTGAAATACGTTTTAAACAGTTTACAATGAACATGGTATAAAATCATATTTTATCAATTTCCACAGTTCAACTTGCAGATTAGTTGTAATGGCCAATACGTGGAGACAACAGATTTAAATGAATGTGGTCAAAAACATGTTTTAGGGATTCGCAAAAAAAAAACAAGTACAGGACCTTAAGAAGAGAACAGGAGTCAATATTTGTGTTCGATAAGTGAAATAAAATGTTTTGTCAGTTTTCATTGAACATGGTCTAAAATCATGTTTTAGCGATTCACCAGCCAAAAACGAGTACTGCTCTAGAAGCTTAGATGACATGACAGAGTATTTGTGTTTCACATCTTTGAAATACGTTTTAAACTGTTTACAATGAACATGGTATAAAATAATATTTTATAAATTTCCACAATTCGACTAACAGATTAGTTGTAATGGCCAAAATGTGGAGACAACAGATTTGAATGAATATGGTCAAAAACATGTTTTAGTGATTTTCACCAAATATTTGTGTTCAATGATTGAAATAAAATGTTTTGTCAGTTTTCATTGAACATGGTCTAAAATCATGTTTTAGGGAGTTACCAGCCAAAAACGAGTACTGCTCTAGAAGCTGAGATGACAAGACAGAGTATTTGTGTTTCAAATCTTTGAAATAGGTTTTAATCAGTTTACAATGATCATGGTATAAAATCATATTTTTTCAATTTCCACAATTCATCTAGCAGATTTGTTGTAATGGCCAATATGTGGAGACAACAGATTTGAATGAATATGGTCAAATACATGTTTTAGTGATTTTCAACTAGCAGTGGAAATATGTTTTAAACAGTTTACAATGAACATGGTATAAAATCATATTTTATCAATTTCCACAATTCAACTAGCAGATTAGTTGTAATGGTCAATATGTGGAGACAACAGATTTGAATGAATATGGTCAAAAATATATTTTAGTGATTTTCAACAAAAAACTAGTACAGCACCGTAAGAAGAGAACAGGAGTCAATATTTGTGTTCGATGAGTGAAATAAAATGTTTTGTCAGTTTTCATTGAACATGGTCTAAAATCATGTTTTAGGGAGTTACCCGCAAAAAACGGGTACTGCTCTAGAAGCTGAGTTGACATGACACAGTATTTGTGTTCCACATCTTTGAAATACGCTTTAAACAGTTTACAATGAACATGGTATAAAATCATATTTTATCCATTTCACAACGCAACTAGCAGATCACTAGGAATGGACAATATGTGGAGACAACAGATTTGAATGAATATGGTCAAAAACATGTTTTAGTGATTTTCAACTAGCAGTGGAAATATGTTTTAAACAGTTTACAATGAACATGGTATAAAATCATATTTTATTAATTTCCACAATTCAACTAGCAAATTAGTTGTAATGGCCAAAATGTGGAGACAACAGATTTGAATGAATATGGTCAAAAACATGTTTTAGTGATTTTCAACAAAAAACTAGTACAGCACCGTAAAAAGAGAACAGGAGTCAATATTTGTGTTCAATGAGTGAAATAAAATGTTTTGTCAGTTTTCATTGAACATGCTCTAAAATCATGTTTTAGGGAGTTACCCGCCAAAAACGAGTACTGCTCTAGAAGCTGAGATGACAAGACAGAGTATTTGTGTTTCAAATCTTTGAAATATGTTTTAATCAGTTTAAAATGAACATGGTATAAAATCATATTTTATCAATTTCCACAATTCATCTAGCAGATTTGTGGTAATGGCCAATATGTGGAGACAACAGATTTGAATGAATATGGTCAAAAACATGTTTTAGTGATTTTCAACAAAAAAACTAGTACAGCACCGTAAAAAGAGAACAGGAGTCAATATTTGTGTTCGATGAGTGAAATAAAATGTTTTGACAGTTTTCATTGAACATGGTCTAAAATCATGTTTTAGGGAGTTACACGCCAAAAATGGGTACTGCTCTAGAAGCTAAGATGACATGACACAGTATTTGTGTTTCACATCTTTGAAATATGTTTTAAACAGTTTACAATGAACATGGTATAAAATAATATGTTATTAATTTCCACAATTCAACTAGCAGATTAGTTGTAATGGCCAAAATGTGGAGACAACAGATTTGAATGAATATGGTAAAAAACATGTTTTAGTGATTTTCAACAAAAAACTAGTACAGCACCGTAAAAAGAGAACAGGAGTCAATATTTGTGTTCGATGAGTGAAATAAAATGTTTTGTCAGTTTTCATTGAACATGGTCTAAAATCATGTTTTAGGGAGTTACCCGCCAAAAACGGGTACTGCTCTAGAAGCTGAGTTGACATGACACAGTATTTGTGTTCCACATCTTTCAAATACGCTTTAAACAGTTTACAATGAACATGGTATAAAATCATATTTTATCCATTTCACAACGCAACTAGCAGATCACTAGGAATGGGCAATATGTGGAGACAACAGATTTGAATGAATATGGTCAAAAACATGTTTTAGTGATTTTCAACTATCAGTGGAAATATGTTTTAAACAGTTTACAATGAACATGGTATAAAATCATATTTTATCAATTTCCACAATTCAACTAGCAGATTAGTTGTAATGGTCAATATGTGGAGACAACAGATTTGAATGAATATGGACAAAAATTTATTTTAGTGATTCTCAACAAAAAACTAGTACAGCACCGTAAGAAGAGAACAGGAGTCAATATTTGTGTTCGATGAGTGAAATAAAATGTTTTGTCAGTTTTCATTGAACATGGTCTAAAATCATGTTTTAAGGAGTTACCCGCCAAAAACGGGTACTGCTCTAGAAGCTGAGATGTCATGACACAGTATTTGTGTTTCACATCTTTGAAATACGCTTTAAACAGTTTACAATGAACATGGTATAAAATCAAATTTTATCAATTTCACTACGCAACTAGCAGATAACTAGGAATGGACAATATGTGGAGACATCAGATTTGAATGAATATGGTCAAAAACATGTTTTAGGGATTCGCAAAAAAAAAACAAGTACAGGACCTTAAGAAGAGAACAGGAGTCAATATTTGTGTTCGATAAGTGAAATAAAATGTTTTGTCAGTTTTCATTGAACATGGTCTAAAATCATGTTTTAGGGATTTACCAGCCAAAAACGAGTACTGCTCTAGAAGCTTAGATGACATGACAGAGTATTTGTGTTTCACATCTTTGAAATACGTTTTAAACAGTTTACAATGAACATATTATAAAATCATATTTTATCCATTTCACAACGCAACTAGCAGATCACTAGGAATGGACAATATGTGGAGACAACAGATTTGAATGAATATGGTCAAAAAAATGTTTTAGGGATTTTCAACAAAAAACTAGTACAGCACCGTAAGAAGAGAACAGGAGTCAATATTTTTGTTCGATGAGTGAAATAAAATGTTTTGTCAGTTTTCATTGAACATGGTCTAAAATCATGTTTTAGGGAGTTACCCGCCAAAAATGGGTACTGGTCTAGAAGCTGAGATGACATGACAGAGTATTTGTGTTTCACATCTCTGAAATACGTTTTAAACAGTTTACAATGAACATGGTATAAAATCATATTTTATCCATTTCACAACGCAACTAGCAGATCACTAGGAATGGACAATATGTGGAGACAACAGATTTGAATGAATATGGTCAAAAACATGTTTTAGTGATTTTCAACTAGCAGTGGAAATATGTTTTAAACAGTTTACAATGAACATGGTATAAAATCATATTTTATCAATTTCACTACGCAACTAGCAGATAACTAGGAATGGACAATATGTGGAGACATCAGATTTGAATGAATATGGTCAAAAACATGTGTCACGATCGTCTGAGGAAGCGGACCAATACGCAGCGCGTGGAGTGAACATAATGACTTTATTAAATAAAGCAACCACGAAAAAACAACAAATGACGATAGTGAAGTCCTCTGTAACACTGACAGAAACATGGAACAAAAACCCACAAACAAACAGTGAAACACAACAGTTTAAATATGGCTCCCAATCAGAGATAACGAGCCGACAGCTGACACTCGTTACCTCCGATTGGGAGTCACACGACACCAATCAACGACCTAGAAATAGACACCCAGAACTCCCAACCTAGAAATAAACGTGACAGACATGCAAACATAAACAATCACCCAAAACCCAACAAAACAACATACACCCTGGCTCAACTACACAAGTCCTGGAGCCAGAGTGTGACAGTACCCCCCCCTAAAGGTGCGAACTCCGGGCGCACCAGCATACAGTCTAGGGGAGGGTCTGGGTGGGCGTCTGTCCACGGTGGCGGTTCTGCCCCTGGTCGTGGTCCCCATCCCACCTTAGTCACCACCCGCTTCCCTAGCCTCCTCCACATGACCACCCCCCAACTAAACCCCACTGGGTTAAGGGGCGGCACCGGACTAAGGGGCAGCACCGGACTAAGGGGCAGTACCGGACTAAGGGGCAGTACCGGACTAAGGGGCAGTACCAGGCTGAATGGCGGATACTGGCTGGACGGCTCTGGTGGCTCCTGGCTGGTCGGCTCTGGCGGATCCCGGCTGGACGGCTCTGGCGGATCCCGGCTGGACGGCTCTGGCGGATCCCGGCTGGACGGCTCTGGCGGATCCCGGCTGGACGGCTCTGGCGGATCCCGGCTGGACGGCTCTGGCGGATCCCGGCTGGACGGCACTGGCGGATCCCGGCTGGACGGCTCTGGCGGGTCCTGGCTGGACGACTCTGGCGGATCCTGGCTGGACGGCTCTGGCGGATCCTGGCTGGACGGCTCTGGTGGCTCCTGGCTGGTCGGCTCTGGCGGATCCCGGCTGGACGGCTCTGGCGGATCCCGGCTGGACGGCTCTGGCGGATCCCGGCTGGACGGCTCTGGCGGATCCTGGCTGGACGGCTCTGGCGGATCCTGGCTGGCTGGCTCTGGCGGATCCTGGCTGGCTGGCGGATCCTGGCTGGACAGCTCTGGCAGATCCTGGCTGGACGGCTCTAGCGGATCCTGGCTGGACGGCTCTGGCGGATCCTTGCTGGACGGCTCTGGCGGATCCTGGCTGGACGGCTCTGGCAGATCCTGGCTGGACGGCTCTGGCGGATCCTGGCTAGACGGCTCTGGCGGATCCTGGCTGGCTGACGGGTCTGGCTGCTCATGGCTGGCTGACGGATCTGGCTGCTCATGGCTGGCTGACGGATCTGGCTGCTCGCGGCTAGCTGACGGATCTGGCTGCTCGCGGCTGGCTGATGGATCTGGCTGCTCATGGCTGGCTGACGGATCTGGCTGCTCATGGCTGGTTGACAGATCTGGCTGCTCATGGCTGGCTGACAGATCTGGCTGCTCATGGCTGGCTGACGGATCTGGCTGCTCATGGCTGGCTGACGGATCTGGCTGCTCATGGCTAGCTGACGGATCTGGCTGCTCATGGCGGGCTGACGGATCTGGCTGCTCATGGCTGGCTGACGGATCTGGCTGCTCATGGCTGGCTGACGGATCTGGCTGCTCATGGCTGGCTGACGGGTCTGGCTGCTCATGGCTGGCTGATGGTGCTGGCTGGGCGGCTAGCGGTGGAGGCGGACCCCAGCCTCGGATTGCAGTCATCACCTCCAGCAGGACTGCTCCCATCCGCATGAGCCGCTCCTGCCGGTCACGAACCCGAGCCTCCAGTCCAGCATAGGCTGCGTCGGCTCCTGCTGATTCCATAGCAGGTGTATGATTCTGTCTGGCGGAAGGCTCTAGCGGCTCCGGTCTGGCGGACGGCTCTGAAGGAACAGGCCGGGCTGGGCTGGTGACGCACCCGTAGGGATACGTGCGTGGAGCAGGAACAGGCCGGTCCGTACCGGGAACACACACCACTGGCCTTAACTGGGGATCAGGAACGGGCCGGACCGGACTGGTAACACACTTCAGTCTCTCATGCCGTGCGACAACAACTTCCCTCCCTCTACTCGCCAATGGCTCCCGTAATCCGATAGCCTTCTCTCCACATCTCCCTGTGGCAGCCTCCTGCTGCCCAGGCGCCAAGCCATGTGCCCCCCCCCCAAAAAATTTTTTGGGTAGTACTCCCGGGCTTCCAGCCTTGCCTCCGTGCTGCCTCCTCATATCGCCTCCTCTCGGCTTTAGCTGCCTCCAGCTCTTCACGAGGGAGGCGATATTCTCCCGGTTGTGCCCAAGGACCCTTACCATCCAGTATCTCCTCCCATGTCCATGAATCCTTTATGGGTGGATATAAATCCTGTGTAGGTGGATCCTGTTGCCGCTTGACACGCTGCTTGGTCCTTTTATGGTGGGTTTTTCTGTCACGATCGTCTGAGGAAGCGGACCAATACGCAGCGCGTGGAGTGAACATAATGACTTTATTAAATAAAGCAACCACGAAAAAACAACAAATGACGATAGTGAAGTCCTCTGTAACACTGACAGAAACATGGAACAAAAACCCACAAACAAACAGTGAAACACAACAGTTTAAATATGGCTCCCAATCAGAGATAACGAGCCGACAGCTGACACTCGTTACCTCCGATTGGGAGTCACACGACACCAATCAACGACCTAGAAATAGACACCCAGAACTCCCAACCTAGAAATAAACGTGACAGACATGCAAACATAAACAATCACCCAAAACCCAACAAAACAACATACACCCTGGCTCAACTACACAAGTCCTGGAGCCAGAGTGTGACAACATGTTTTAGGGATTCGCAACAAAAATCAAATACAGGACCTTAAGAAGAGAACAGGAGTCAATATTTGTCTTCAATGAGTGAAATAAAATGTTTTGTCAGTTTTCATTGAACATGGTCTAAAATCATGTTTTAGGGATTTACCAGCCAAAAACGAGTACTGCTCTAGAAGCTTAGATGACATGACAGAGTATTTGTGTTTCACATCTTTGAAATACGTTTTAAACAGTTTACAATGAACATATTATAAAATCATATTTTATCCATTTCACAACGCAACTAGCAGATCACTAGGAATGGACAATATGTGGAGACAACAGATTTGAATGAATATGGTCAAAAACGTGTTTTAGTGATTTTCAACAACAAACTAGTACAGCACCATAAGAAGAGAACAGGAGTCAATATTTGTGTTTGATGTGTGAAATGAAATGTTTTGTCAGTTTTCATTGAACATGGTCTAAAATCATGTTTTAAGGAGTTACCCGCCAAAAACGGGTACTGCTCTAGAAGCTGAGATGTCATTACACAGTATTTGTGTTTCACATCTTTGAAATACGCTTTAAACAGTTTACAATGAACATGGTATAAAATCAAATTTTATCAATTTCACTACGCAACTAGCAGATAACTAGGAATGGACAATATGTGGAGACATCAGATTTGAATGAATATGGTCAAAAACATGTTTTAGGGATTCGCAACAAAATTCAAATACAGGACCTTAAGAAGAGAACAGGAGTCAATATTTATGTTCAATGAGTGAAATAAAATGTTTTGTCAGTTTTCATTGAACATGGTCTAAAATCATGTTTTAGGGAGTTACCCGCCAAAAACGGGTACTGCTCTAGAAGCTGAGATGACATGACACAGTATTGACACAGTATTGAACATTACCACAGTATTGAACATTACCACAAATTCATCTAGCAGATTTGTGGTAATGGCCAATATGTGGAGACAACAGATTTGAATGAATATGGTCAAAAACATCTTTTAGTGATTTTCAACAAAAAACTAGTACAGCACCGTAAAAAGAGAACAGGAGTCAATATTTGTGTTCGATGAGTGAAATAAAATGTTTTGACAGTTTTCATTGAACATGGTATAAAATCATGTTTTAGGGAGTTACACGCCAAAAATGGGTACTGCTCTAGAAGCTGAGATGACATGACACAGTATTTGTGTTTCACATCTTTGAAATACGCTTTAAACAGTTTACAATGAACATGGTATAAAATCATATTTTATCAATTTCACTACGCAAATAGCAGATAACTAGGAATGGACAATATGTGGAGACATCAGATTTGAATGAATATGGTCAAAAACATGTTTTAGGGATTCGCAACAAAAACAAATACAGGACCTTAAGAAGAGAACAGGAGTCAATATTTGTGTTCAATGAGTGAAATAAAATGTTTTGTCAGTTTTCATTGAACATGCTCTAAAATCATGTTTTAGGGAGTTACCAGCCAAAAACGAGTACTGCTCTAGAAGCTGAGATGACAAGACAGAGTATTTGTGTTTCAAATCTTTGAAATATGTTTTAATCAGTTTAAAATGAACATGGTATAAAATCATATTTTATCAATTTCCACAATTCATCTAGCAGATTTGTGGTAATGGCCAATATGTGGAGACAACAGATTTGAATGAATATGGTCAAAAACATGTTTTAGTGATTTTCAACAAAAAACTAGTACAGCACCGTAAAAAGAGAACAGGAGTCAATATTTGTGTTCGATGAGTGAAATAAAATGTTTTGACAGTTTTCATTGAACATGGTCTAAAATCATGTTTTAGGGAGTTACACGCCAAAAATGGGTACTGCTCTAGAAGCTAAGATGACATGACACAGTATTTGTGTTTCACATCTTTGAAATATGTTTTAAACAGTTTACAATGAACATGGTATAAAATAATATGTTATTCATTTCCACAATTCAACTAGCAGATTAGTTGTAATGGCCAAAATGTGGAGACAACAGATTTGAATGAATATGGTAAAAAACATGTTTTAGTGATTTTCAACAAAAAACTAGTGCAGCACCGTAAGAAGAGAACAGGAGTCAATATTTGTGTTCGATGAGTGAAATAAAATGTTTTGTCAGTTTTCATTGAACATGGTCTAAAATCATGTTTTAGGGAGTTACCCGCCAAAAACGGGTACTGCTCTAGAAGCTGAGTTGACATTACACAGTATTTGTGTTCCACATCTTTCAAATATGCTTTAAACAGTTTACAATGAACATGGTATAAAATCATATTTTATCCATTTCACAACGCAACTAGCAGATCACTAGGAATGGACAATATGTGGAGACAACAGATTTGAATGAATATGGTCAAAAACATGTTTTAGTGATTTTCAACTAGCAGTGGAAATATGTTTTAAACAGTTTACAATGAACATGGTATAAAATCATATTTTATTAATTTCCACAATTCAACTAGCAGATTAGTTGTAATGGCCAAAATGTGGAGACAACAGATTTGAATGAATATGGTAAAAAAACATGTTTTAGTGATTTTCAACAAAAAACTAGTACAGCACCGTAAGAAGAGAACAGGAGTCAATATTTTTGTTCGATGAGTGAAATAAAATGTTTTGTCAGTTTTCATTGAACATGGTCTAAAATCATGTTTTAGGGAGTTACCCGCCAAAAACGGGTACTGCTCTAGAAGCTGAGTTGACAAGACACAGTATTTGTGTTCCACATCTTTGAAATACGCTTTAAACAGTTTACAATGAACATGGTATAAAATCATATTTTATCCATTTCACAACGCAACTAGCAGATCACTAGGAATGGACAATATGTGGAGACAACAGATTTGAATGAATATGGTCAAAAACATGTTTTAGTGATTTTCAACTAGCAGTGGAAATATGTTTTAAACAGTTTACAATGAACATGGTATAAAATCATATTTTATCAATTTCCACAATTCAACTAGCAGATTAGTTGTAATGGCCAAAATGTGGAGACAACAGATTTGAATGAATATGGTAAAAAACATGTTTTAGTGATTTTCAACAAAAAACTAGTACAGCACCGTAAGAAGAGAACAGGAGTCAATATTTTTGTTCGATGAGTGAAATAAAATGTTTTGTCAGTTTTCATTGAACATGGTCTAAAATCATGTTTTAGGGAGTTACCCGCCAAAAACGGGTACTGCTCTAGAAGCTGAGTTGACAAGACACAGTATTTGTGTTCCACATCTTTGAAATACGCTTTAAACAGTTTACAATGAACATGGTATAAAATCATATTTTATCCATTTCACAACGCAACTAGCAGATCACTAGGAATGGACAATATGTGGAGACAACAGATTTGAATGAATATGGTCAAAAACATGTTTTAGTGATTTTCAACTAGCAGTGGAAATATGTTTTAAACAGTTTACAATGAACATGGTATAAAATCATATTTTATCAATTTCACTACGCAAATAGCAGATAACTAGGAATGGACAATATGTGGAGACATCAGATTTGAATGAATATGGTCAAAAACATGTTTTAGGGATTCGCAACAAAAACAAATACAGGACCTTAAGAAGAGAACAGGAGTCAATATTTGTGTTCAATGAGTGAAATAAAATGTTTTGTCAGTTTTCATTGAACATGCTCTAAAATCATGTTTTAGGGAGTTACCAGCCAAAAACGAGTACTGCTCTAGAAGCTGAGATGACAAGACAGAGTATTTGTGTTTCAAATCTTTGAAATATGTTTTAATCAGTTTAAAATGAACATGGTATAAAATCATATTTTATCAATTTCCACAATTCATCTAGCAGATTTGTGGTAATGGCCAATATGTGGAGACAACAGATTTGAATGAATATGGTCAAAAACATGTTTTAGTGATTTTCAACAAAAAACTAGTACAGCACCGTAAAAAGAGAACAGGAGTCAATATTTGTGTTCGATGAGTGAAATAAAATGTTTTGACAGTTTTCATTGAACATGGTCTAAAATCATGTTTTAGGGAGTTACACGCCAAAAATGGGTACTGCTCTAGAAGCTAAGATGACATGACACAGTATTTGTGTTTCACATCTTTGAAATATGTTTTAAACAGTTTACAATGAACATGGTATAAAATAATATGTTATTAATTTCCACAATTCAACTGGCAGATTAGTTGTAATGGCCAAAATGTGGAGACAACAGATTTGAATGAATATGGTAAAAAACATGTTTTAGTGATTTTCAACAAAAAACTAGTACAGCACCGTAAGAAGAGAACAGGAGTCAATATTTGTGTTCGATGAGTGAAATAAAATGTTTTGTCAGTTTTCATTGAACATGGTCTAAAATCATGTTTTAGGGAGTTACCCGCCAAAAACGGGTACTGCTCTAGAAGCTGAGTTGACATGACACAGTATTTGTGTTCCACATCTTTCAAATATGCTTTAAACAGTTTACAATGAACATGGTATAAAATCATATTTTATCCATTTCACAACGCAACTAGCAGATCACTAGGAATGGACAATATGTGGAGACAACAGATTTGAATGAATATGGTCAAAAACATGTTTTAGTGATTTTCAACTAGCAGTGGAAATATGTTTTAAACAGTTTACAATGAACATGGTATAAAATCATATTTTATCAATTTCCACAATTCAACTAGCAGATTAGTTGTAATGGTCAATATGTGGAGACAACAGATTTGAATGAATATGGTCAAAAATATATTTTAGTGATTTTCAACAAAAAACTAGTACAGCACCGTAAGAAGAGAACAGGAGTCAATATTTGTGTTCGATGAGTGAAATAAAATGTTTTGTCAGTTTTCATTGAACATGGTCTAAAATCATGTTTTAGGGAGTTACCCGTCAAAAACGGGTACAGCTCTAGAAGCTGAGATGACATGACACAGTATTTGTGTTTCACATCTTTGAAATACGCTTTAAACAGTTTACAATGAACATGGTATAAAATCATATTTTATCAATTTCACTACGCAACTAGCAGATAACTAGGAATGGACAATATGTGGAGACATCAGATTTGAATGAATATGGTCAAAAACATGTTTTAGGGATTTTCAACTAGCAGTGGATTTATGTTTTTAAACAGTTTACAATGAACATGGTATAAAATAATATTTTATCAATTTCAACAATTCAAATAGCAGATTAGTTGTAATGAGCAATATGTGGAGACTACAGATTTGAATGAATATGGTCAAAAACAAATTTTAGTGATTTTCAACAAAAGAATAGTACAGCACAGTAAGAAGAGAACAGGAGTCAATATTTGTGTTCGATGAGTGAAATAAAATGTTTTGTCAGTTTTCATTGAACATGGTCTAAAATCATGTTTTAGGGAGTTACCCGCCAAAAAACGGGTATTGCTCTAGAAGCTGAGATGACATGACACAGTATTTGTGTTTCACATCTTTTAAATACGCTTTAAACAGTTTACAATGAACATGGTATAAAATCATATTTTATCAATTTCACTACACAACTAGCAGATCACTAGGAATGGACAATATGTGGAGACAACAGATTTGAATGAATATGGTCAAAAACATGTTTTAGGGATTCACAACAAAAAACAAGTACAGGACCTTAAGAAGAGAAGAGGAGTCAATATTTGTGTTCGATGAGTGAAATAAAATGTTTTGTCAGTTTTCATTGAACATGGTCTAAAATAATGTTTGAGGGAGTTACCCGCCAAAAACGGGTACTGCTTTAGAAGCTGAGATGACATGACAGAAGATTTCTTTTTCACATCTTTGAAATTTGTTTTAAACAGTTTACAATGAACATGGTATAAAATCATATTTTATCAATTTCCACAATTCAACTAGCAGATTAGTTGTAATGGCCAATATGTTTAGACAACAGATTTGAATGAATATGGTCAAAAACATGTTTTAGTGATTTTCAACAAAAAACTAGTACAGGACCTTAAGAAGAGAACAGGAGTCAATATTTGTGTTCGATGAGTGAAATAAAATGTTTTGTCAGTTTTCATTGAACATGGTCTAAAATCATGTTTTAGGGAGTTACCCGCAAAAAACGGGTACTGCTCTAGAAGCTGAGTTGACATGACACAGTATTTGTGTTCCACATCTTTGAAATACGCTCTAAACAGTTTACAATGAACATGGTATAAAATCATATTTGATCCATTTCACAACGCAACTAGCAGATCACTAGGAATGGACAATATGTGGAGACAACAGATTTGAATGAATATGGTCAAAAACATGTTTTAGTGATTTTCAACAAAAAACTAGTACAGCACCGTAAAAAGAGAACAGGAGTCAATATTTGTGTTCGATGAGTGAAATAAAATGTTTTGACAGTTTTCATTGAACATGGTGTAAAATCATTTTTTAGGGAGTTACACGCCAAAAATGGGTACTGCTCTAGAAGCTGAGATGACATGACACAGTATTTGTGTTTCACATCTTTGAAATACATTTTAAACAGTTTAGAATGAACATGGTATAAAATAATATTTTATTAATTTCCACAATTCAACTAGCAGATTAGTTGTAATGGCCAAAATGTGGAGACAACAGATTTGAATGAATATGGTCAAAAACATGTTTTAGTTATTTTCAACAAAAAACTAGTACAACACCGTAAGAAGAGAACAGGAGCCAATATTTTTGTTCGATGAGTGAAATAAAATGTTTTGTCAGTTTTCATTGAACATGGTCTAAAATCATGTTTTAGGGAGTTACCCGTCAAAAACGGGTACAGCTCTAGAAGCTGAGATGACATGACACAGTATTTGTGTTTCACATCTTTGAAATACGCTTTAAACAGTTTACAATGAACATGGTATAAAATCATATTTTATCAATTTCACTACGCAACTAGCAGATAACTAGGAATGGACAATATGTGGAGACATCAGATTTGAATGAATATGGTCAAAAACATGTTTTAGGGATTTTCAACTAGCAGTGGATTTATGTTTTAAACAGTTTACAATGAACATGGTATAAAATAATATTTTATCAATTTCAACAATTCAAATAGCAGATTAGTTGTAATGAGCAATATGTGGAGTCTACAGATTTGAATGAATATGGTCAAAAACAAATTTTAGTGATTTTCAACAAAAGAATAGTACAGCACAGTAAGAAGAGAACAGGAGTCAATATTTGTGTTCGATGAGTGAAATAAAATGTTTTGTCAGTTTTCATTGAACATGGTCTAAAATCATGTTTTAGGGAGTTACCCGCCAAAAACGGGTATTGCTCTAGAAGCTGAGATGACATGACACAGTATTTGTGTTTCACATCTTTTAAATACGCTTTAAACAGTTTACAATGAACATGGTATAAAATCATATTTTATCAATTTCACTACACAACTAGCAGATCACTAGGAATAGACAATATGTGGAGACAACAGATTTGAATGAATATGGTCAAAAACATGTTTTAGGGATTCACAACAAAAAACAAGTACAGGACCTTAAGAAGAGAAGAGGAGTCAATATTTGTGTTCGATGAGTGAAATAAAATGTTTTGTCAGTTTTCATTGAACATGGTCTAAAATAATGTTTGAGGGAGTTACCCGCCAAAAACGGGTACTGCTTTAGAAGCTGAGATGACATGACAGAAGATTTCTTTTTCACATCTTTGAAATTTGTTTTAAACAGTTTACAATGAACATGGTATAAAATCATATTTTATCAATTTCCACAATTCAACTAGCAGATTAGTTGTAATGGCCAATATGTTTAGACAACAGATTTGAATGAATATGGTCAAAAACATGTTTTAGTGATTTTCAACAAAAAACTAGTACAGGACCTTAAGAAGAGAACAGGAGTCAATATTTGTGTTCGATGAGTGAAATAAAATGTTTTGTCAGTTTTCATTGAACATGGTCTAAAATCATGTTTTAGGGAGTTACCCGCCAAAAACGGGTACTGCTCTAGAAGCTGAGATGACATGACACAGTATTTGTGTTTCACATCTTTGAAATACGCTTTAAACAGTTTACAATGAACATGGTATAAAATCATATTTTATCAATTTCACTACGCAACTAGCAGATAACTAGGAATGGACAATATGTGGAGACATCAGATTTGAATGAATATGGTCAAAAACATGTTTTAGGGATTTTCAACTAGCAGTGGATTTATGTTTTAAACAGTTTACAATGAACATGGTATAAAATAATATTTTATCAATTTCAACAATTCAAATAGCAGATTAGTTGTAATGAGCAATATGTGGAGACTACAGATTTGAATGAATATGGTCAAAAACTAATTTTAGTGATTTTCAACAAAAGAATAGTACAGCACAGTAAGAAGAGAACAGGAGTCAATATTTGTGTTCGATGAGTGAAATAAAATGTTTTGTCAGTTTTCATTGAACATGGTCTAAAATCATGTTTTAGGGAGTTACCCGCCAAAAACGGGTATTGCTCTAGAAGCTGAGATGACATGACACAGTATTTGTGTTTCACATCTTTTAAATACGCTTTAAACAGTTTACAATGAACATGGTATAAAATCATATTTTATCAATTTCACTACACAACTAGCAGATCACTAGGAATGGACAATATGTGGAGACAACAGATTTGAATGAATATGGTCAAAAACATGTTTTAGGGATTCACAACAAAAAACAAGTACAGGACCTTAAGAAGAGAAGAGGAGTCAATATTTGTGTTCGATGAGTGAAATAAAATGTTTTGTCAGTTTTCATTGAACATGGTCTAAAATCATGTTTTAGGGAGTTACCCGCCAAAAACGGGTACTGGTGTAGAAGCTGAGATGACAAGACAGAGTATTTGTGTTTCACATCTTTGAATATGTTTTAAACAGTTTACAATGAACATGGTATAAAATCATATTTTATCAATTTCCACAATTCAACTAGCAGATTAGTTGTAATGGCCAATATGTGGAGACAACAGATTTGAATTAATATGTTCAAAAACAAGTTTTAGTGATTTTCAACAAAAAACTAGTACAGGACCTTAAGAAGAGAACAGGAGTCAATATTTGTGTTCGATGAGTGAAATAAAATGTTTTGACAGTTTTCATTGAACATGGTCTAAAATCATGTTTTAGGGAGTTACACGCCAAAAATGGGTACTGCTCTAGAAGCTGAGATGACATGACACAGTATTTGTGTTTCACATCTTTGAAATACGTTTTAAACAGTTTACAATGAACATGGTATAAAATAATATTTTATTAATTTCCACAATTCAACTAGCAGATTAGTTGTAATGGCCAAAATGTGGAGACAACAGATTTGAATGTATATGTTAAAAAACATGTTTTAGTGATTTTCAACAAAAAACTAGTACAGCACCGTAAGAAGAGAACAGGAGTCAATATTTGTGTTCGATGAGAGAAATAAAATGTTTAGTCAGTTTTCATTGAACAATGTCTAAAATCATGTTTTAGGGAGTTACCCGCCAAAAACGGGTACTGCTCTAGAAGCTGAGTTGACATGACACAGTATTTGTGTTCCACATCTTTGAAATACGCTTTAAACAGTTTACAATGAACATGGTATAAAATCATATTTTATCCATTTCACAACGCAACTAGCAGATCACTAGGAATGGACAATATGTGGAGACAACAGATTTGAATGAATATGGTCAAAAACATGTTTTAGTGATTTTCAACTAGCAGTGGAAATATGTTTTAAACAGTTTACAATGAACATGGTATAAAATCATATTTTATCAATTCCCACAATTCAACTAGCAGATTAGTTGTAATGGTCAATTTGTGGAGACAACAGATTTGAATGAATATGGTCAAAAACATGTTTTAGGGATTCGCAACAAAAACAAATACAGGACCTTAAGAAGAGAACAGGAGTCAATATTTGTGTTCGATGAGTGAAATAAAATGTTTTGACAGTTTTCATTGAACATGGTCTAAAATCATGTTTTAGGGAGTTACACGCCAAAAATGGGTACTGCTCTAGAAGCTGAGATGACATGACACAGTATTCGTGTTTCACATCTTTGAAATACGCTTTAAACAGTTTACAATGAACATGGTATAAAGTCATATTTTATCAATTTCACTACGCAAATAGCAGATAACTAGGAATGGACAATATGTGGAGACATCAGATTTGAATGAATATGGTCAAAAACATGTTTTAGGGATTCGCAACAAAAACAAATACAGGACCTTAAGAAGAGAACAGGAGTCAATATTTGTGTTCAATGAGTGAAATAAAATGTTTTGTCAGTTTTCATTGAACATGCTCTAAAATCATGTTTTAGGGAGTTACCAGCCAAAAACGAGTACTGCTCTAGAAGCTGAGATGACAAGACAGAGTATTTGTGTTTCAAATCTTTGAAATATGTTTTAATCAGTTTAAAATGAACATGGTATAAAATCATATTTTATCAATTTCCACAATTCATCTAGCAGATTTGTGGTAATGGCCAATATGTGGAGACAACAGATTTGAATGAATATGGTCAAAAACATGTTTTAGTGATTTTCAACAAAAAAACTAGTACAGCACCGTAAAAAGAGAACAGGAGTCAATATTTGTGTTCGATGAGTGAAATAAAATGTTTTGACAGTTTTCATTGAACATGGTCTAAAATCATGTTTTAGGGAGTTACACGCCAAAAATGGGTACTGCTCTAGAAGCTAAGATGACATGACACAGTATTTGTGTTTCACATCTTTGAAATATGTTTTAAACAGTTTACAATGAACATGGTATAAAATAATATGTTATTAATTTCCACAATTCAACTGGCAGATTAGTTGTAATGGCCAAAATGTGGAGACAACAGATTTGAATGAATATGGTAAAAAACATGTTTTAGTGATTTTCAACAAAAAACTAGTACAGCACCGTAAGAAGAGAACAGGAGTCAATATTTGTGTTCGATGAGTGAAATAAAATGTTTTGTCAGTTTTCATTGAACATGGTCTAAAATCATGTTTTAGGGAGTTACCCGCCAAAAACGGGTACTGCTCTAGAAGCTGAGTTGACATGACACAGTATTTGTGTTCCACATCTTTCAAATATGCTTTAAACAGTTTACAATGAACATGGTATAAAATCATATTTTATCCATTTCACAACGCAACTAGCAGATCACTAGGAATGGACAATATGTGGAGACAACAGATTTGAATGAATATGGTCAAAAACATGTTTTAGTGATTTTCAACTAGCAGTGGAAATATGTTTTAAACAGTTTACAATGAACATGGTATAAAATCATATTTTATCAATTTCCACAATTCAACTAGCAGATTAGTTGTAATGGTCAATATGTGGAGACAACAGATTTGAATGAATATGGTCAAAAATATATTTTAGTGATTTTCAACAAAAAACTAGTACAGCACCGTAAGAAGAGAACAGGAGTCAATATTTGTGTTCGATGAGTGAAATAAAATGTTTTGTCAGTTTTCATTGAACATGGTCTAAAATCATGTTTTAGGGAGTTACCCGCAAAAAACGGGTACTGCTCTAGAAGCTGAGTTGACATGACACAGTATTTGTGTTCCACATCTTTGAAATACGCTTTAAACAGTTTACAATGAACATGGTATAAAATCATATTTGATCCATTTCACAACGCAACTAGCAGATCACTAGGAATGGACAATATGTGGAGACAACAGATTTGAATGAATATGGTCAAAAACATGTTTTAGTGATTTTCAACTAGCAGTGGAAATATGTTTTAAACAGTTTACAATGAACATGGTATAAAATCATATTTTATCAATTTCCACAATTCAACTAGCAGATTAGTTGTAATGGTCAATATGTGGAGACAACAGATTTGAATGAATATGGTCAAAAATATATTTTAGTGATTTTCAACAAAAAACTAGTACAGCACCGTAAAAAGAGAACAGGAGTCAATATTTGTGTTCGATGAGTGAAATAAAATGTTTTGACAGTTTTCATTGAACATGGTGTAAAATCATTTTTTAGGGAGTTACACGCCAAAAATGGGTACTGCTCTAGAAGCTGAGATGACATGACACAGTATTTGTGTTTCACATCTTTGAAATACATTTTAAACAGTTTACAATGAACATGGTATAAAATAATATTTTATTAATTTCCACAATTCAACTAGCAGATTAGTTGTAATGGCCAAAATGTGGAGACAACAGATTTGAATGAATATGGTCAAAAACATGTTTTAGTTATTTTCAACAAAAAACTAGTACAACACCGTAAGAAGAGAACAGGAGCCAATATTTTTGTTCGATGAGTGAAATAAAATGTTTTGTCAGTTTTCATTGAACATGGTCTAAAATCATTTTTTAGGGAGTTACACGCCAAAAATGGGTACTGCTCTAGAAGCTGAGATGACATGACACAGTATTTGTGTTTCACATCTTTGAAATAGATTTTAAACAGTTTACAATGAACATGGTATAAAATAATATTTTATTAATTTCCACAATTCAACTAGCAGATTAGTTGTAATGGCCAAAATGTGGAGACAACAGATTTGAATGAATATGGTCAAAAACATGTTTTAGTTATTTTCAACAAAAAACTAGTACAACACCGTAAGAAGAGAACAGGAGCCAATATTTTTGTTCGATGAGTGAAATAAAATGTTTTGTCAGTTTTCATTGAACATGGTCTAAAATCATGTTTTAGGGAGTTACCCGTCAAAAACGGGTACAGCTCTAGAAGCTGAGATGACATGACACAGTATTTGTGTTTCACATCTTTGAAATACGCTTTAAACAGTTTACA
This sequence comes from Coregonus clupeaformis, assembly GCF_020615455.1. Classification (NCBI taxonomy): domain Eukaryota; kingdom Metazoa; phylum Chordata; class Actinopteri; order Salmoniformes; family Salmonidae; genus Coregonus; species Coregonus clupeaformis. The sequence continues at coordinate 451,388 of NW_025533653.1, forward strand.
ATGAACATGGTATAAAATCATATTTTATCAATTTCACTACGCAACTAGCAGATAACTAGGAATGGACAATATGTGGAGACATCAGATTTGAATGAATATGGTCAAAAACATGTTTTAGGGATTTTCAACTAGCAGTGGATTTATGTTTTAAACAGTTTACAATGAACATGGTATAAAATAATATTTTATCAATTTCAACAATTCAAATAGCAGATTAGTTGTAATGAGCAATATGTGGAGACTACAGATTTGAATGAATATGGTCAAAAACAAATTTTAGTGATTTTCAACAAAAGAATAGTACAGCACAGTAAGAAGAGAACAGGAGTCAATATTTGTGTTCGATGAGTGAAATAAAATGTTTTGTCAGTTTTCATTGAACATGGTCTAAAATCATGTTTTAGGGAGTTACCCGCCAAAAAACGGGTATTGCTCTAGAAGCTGAGATGACATGACACAGTATTTGTGTTTCACATCTTTTAAATACGCTTTAAACAGTTTACAATGAACATGGTATAAAATCATATTTTATCAATTTCACTACACAACTAGCAGATCACTAGGAATGGACAATATGTGGAGACAACAGATTTGAATGAATATGGTCAAAAACATGTTTTAGGGATTCACAACAAAAAACAAGTACAGGACCTTAAGAAGAGAAGAGGAGTCAATATTTGTGTTCGATGAGTGAAATAAAATGTTTTGTCAGTTTTCATTGAACATGGTCTAAAATAATGTTTGAGGGAGTTACCCGCCAAAAACGGGTACTGCTTTAGAAGCTGAGATGACATGACAGAAGATTTCTTTTTCACATCTTTGAAATTTGTTTTAAACAGTTTACAATGAACATGGTATAAAATCATATTTTATCAATTTCCACAATTCAACTAGCAGATTAGTTGTAATGGCCAATATGTTTAGACAACAGATTTGAATGAATATGGTCAAAAACATGTTTTAGTGATTTTCAACAAAAAACTAGTACAGGACCTTAAGAAGAGAACAGGAGTCAATATTTGTGTTCGATGAGTGAAATAAAATGTTTTGTCAGTTTTCATTGAACATGGTCTAAAATCATGTTTTAGGGAGTTACCCGCCAAAAACGGGTACTGGTGTAGAAGCTGAGATGACAAGACAGAGTATTTGTGTTTCACATCTTTGAATATGTTTTAAACAGTTTACAATGAACATGGTATAAAATCATATTTTATCAATTTCCACAATTCAACTAGCAGATTAGTTGTAATGGCCAAAATGTGAAGACAATAGATTTGAATGAATATGGTCAAAAACATGTTCTAGTGATTTTCAACAAAAAACTAGTACAGCACCGTAAGAAGAGAACAGGAGCCAATATTTTTCTTCGATGAGTGAAATAAAATGTTTTGTCAGTTTTCATTGAACATGGTCTAAAATCATGTTTTAGGGAGTTACCCTTCAAAAACGGGTATTGCTCTAGAAGCTGAGATGACATGACACAGTATTTGTGTTTCACATCTTTGAAATACGCTTTAAACAGTTTACAATGAACATGGTATAAAATCATATTTTATCAATTTCACTACGCAACTAGCAGATAACTAGGAATGGACAATATGTGGAGACATCAGATTTGAATGAATATGGTCAAAAACATGTTTTAGGGATTCGCAACAAAAACAAATACAGGACCTTAAGAAGAGAACAGGAGTCAATATTTGTGTTCAATGAGTGAAATAAAATGTTTTGTCAGTTTTCATTGAACATGCTCTAAAATCATGTTTTAGGGAGTTACCAGCCAAAAACGAGTACTGCTCTAGAAGCTGAGATGACAAGACAGAGTATTTGTGTTTCAAATCTTTGAAATAGGATTTAATTATTTTACAATGAACATGGTATAAAATCATATTTTATCAATTTCCACAATTCATCTAGCAGATTTATTTGTAATGGCCAATATGTGGAAACAACAGATTTGAATGAATATGGTCAAATACATGATTTAGTGATTTTCAACTAGCAGTGGAAATATGTTTTAAACAGTTTACAATGAACATGGTATAAAATCATATTTTATCAATTTCCACAATTCAAGTAGCAGATTAGTTGTAATGGTCAATATGTGGAGACAACAGATTTGAATGAATATGGTCAAAAACATATTTTAGTGATTGTCAACAAAAAACTAGTACAGCACCGTAAGAAGAGAACAGGAGTCAATATTTGTGTTCGATGAGTGAAATAAAATGTTTTGACAGTTTTCATTGAACATGGTCTAAAATCATGTTTTAGGGAGTTACACGCCAAAAATGGGTACTGCTCTGGAAGCTGAGATGACGTGACACAGTATTTGTGTTTCACATCTTTGAAATACGCTTTAAACAGTTTACAATGAACATGGTATAAAATCATATTTTATCAATTTCACTACGCAACTAGCAGATAACTAGGAATGGACAATATGTGGAGACATCAGATTTGAATGAATATGAAGAGAAGAAGAGAACAGGAGTCAATATTTGTGTTCGATGAGAGAAATAAAATGTTTTGTCAGTTTTCATTGAACATGGTCTAAAATCATGTTTTAGGGAGTTACCAGCCAAAAACGAGTACTGCTCTAGAAGCTGAGATGACAAGACAGAGTATTTGTGTTTCAAATCTTTGAAATATGTTTTAAACATTTTACAATGAACATGGTATAAAATCATATTTTATCAATTTCCACAATTCCACTAGCAGATTTGTTGTAATGGCCAATATGTGGAGACAACAGATTTGAATGAATATGGTCAAAAACATGTTTTAGTGATTTTCAACTAGCAGTGGGAATATGTTTTAAACAGCTTACAATGAACATGGTATAAAATCATATTTTATCAATTTCCACAATTCAACTAGCAGATTTGTTGTAATGGCCAATATGTGGAGACAACAGATTTGAATGAATATGGTCAAAAACATGTTTTAGTTATTTTCAACAAAAAACTAGTACAGCACCGTAAGAAGAGAACAAGAGCCAATATTTTTGTTCGATGAGTGAAATAAAATGTTTTGTCAGTTTTCATTGAACATGGTCTAAAATCATGTTTTAAGGGAGTTACCCGTCAAAAATGGGTACTGCTCTAGAAGCTGAGATTACATGACACAGTATTTGTGTTTCACATCTTTGAAATACGCTTTAAACAGTTTACAATGAACATGGTATAAAATCATATTTTATCAATTTCACTACGCAAATAGCAGATAACTAGGAATGGACAATATGTGGAGACGTCAGATTTGAATGAATATGGTCAAAAACATGTTGTAGGGATTCGCAACAAAAACAAATACAGGACCTTAAGAAGAGAACAGGAGTCAATATTTGTGTTCAATGAGTGAAATAAAATGTTTTGTCAGTTTTCATTGAACATGCTCTAAAATCATGTTTTAGGGAGTTACCAGCCAAAAACGAGTACTGCTCTAGAAGCTGAGATGACAAGACAGAGTATTTGTGTTTCAAATCTTTGAAATATGTTTTAATCAGTTTAAAATGAACATGGTATAAAATCATATTTTATCAATTTCCACAATTCATCTAGCAGATTTGTGGTAATGGCCAATATGTGGAGACAACAGATTTGAATGAATATGGTCAAAAACATGTTTTAGTGATTTTCAACAAAAAACTAGTACAGCACCGTAAAAAGAGAACAGGAGTCAATATTTGTGTTCGATGAGTGAAATAAAATGTTTTGACAGTTTTCATTGAACATGGTCTAAAATCATGTTTTAGGGAGTTACACGCCAAAAATGGGTACTGCTCTAGAAGCTAAGATGACATGACACAGTATTTGTGTTTCACATCTTTGAAATATGTTTTAAACAGTTTACAATGAACATGGTATAAAATAATATTTTATTAATTTCCACAATTCAACTAGCAGATTAGTTGTAATGGCCAAAATGTGGAGACAACAGATTTGAATGAATATGGTAAAAACATGTTTTAGTGATTTTCAACAAAAAAACTAGTACAGCACCGTAAGAAGAGAACAGGAGTCAATATTTGTGTTCGATGAGTGAAATAAAATGTTTTGTCAGTTTTCATTGAACATGGTCTAAAATCATGTTTTAGGGAGTTACCCGCCAAAAACGGGTACTGCTCTAGAAGCTGAGTTGACATGACACAGTATTTGTGTTCCACATCTTTCAAATATGCCTTAAACAGTTTACAATGAACATGGTATAAAATCATATTTTATCCATTTCACAACACAACTAGCAGATCACTAGGAATGGACAATATGTGGAGACAACAGATTTGAATGAATATGGTCAAAAACATGTTTTAGTGATTTTCAACTAACAGTGGAAATATGTTTTAAACAGTTTACAATGAACATGGTATAAAATCATATTTTATCAATTTCCACAATTCAACTAGCAGATTAGTTGTAATGGTCAATATGTGGAGACAACAGATTTGAATGAATATGGTCAAAAATATATTTGAGTGATTTTCAACAAAAAACTAGTACAGCACCGTAAGAAGAGAAAAGGAGTCAATATTTGTGTTCGATGAGTGAAATAAAATGTTTTGTCAGTTTTCATTGAACATGGTCTAAAATCATGTTTTAGGGAGTTACCCGCAAAAAACGGGTACTGCTCTAGAAGCTGAGTTGACATGACACAGTATTTGTGTTCCACATCTTTGAAATACATTTTAAACAGTTTACAATGAACATGGTATGAAATAATATTTTATTAATTTCCACAATTCAACTAGCAGATTAGTTGTAATGGCCAAAATGTGGAGACAACAGATTTGAATGAATATGGTCAAAAACATGTTTTAGTGATTTTCAACAAAAAACTAGTACAGCACCGTAAGAAGAGAACAGGAGCCAATATTTTTGTTCGATGAGTGAAATAAAATGTTTTGTCAGTTTTCATTGAACATGGTCTAAAATCATGTTTTAGGGAGTTACCCGTCAAAAACGGGTACTGCTCTAGAAGCTGAGATGACATGACACAGTATTTGTTTTTCACATCTTTGAAATACGCTTTAAACAGTTTACAATGAACATGGTATAAAATCATATTTTATCAATTTCACTACGCAACTAGCAGATAACTAGGAATGGACAATATGTGGAGACATCAGATTTGAATGAATATGGTCAAAAACATGTTTTAGGGATTCGCAAGAAAAACAAATACAGGACCTTAAGAAGAGAACAGGAGTCAATATTTGTGTTCAATGAGTGAAATAAAATGTTTTGTCAGTTTTCATTGAACATGCTCTAAAATCATGTTTTAGGGAGTTACCCGTCAAAAATGGGTACTGCTCTAGAAGCTGAGATTACATGACACAGTATTTGTGTTTCACATCTTTGAAATACGCTTTAAACAGTTTACAATGAACATGGTATAAAATCATATTTTATCAATTTCACTACGCAAATAGCAGATAACTAGGAATGGACAATATGTGGAGACGTCAGATTTGAATGAATATGGTCAAAAACATGTTGTAGGGATTCGCAACAAAAACAAATACAGGACCTTAAGAAGAGAACAGGAGTCAATATTTGTGTTCAATGAGTGAAATAAAATGTTTTGTCAGTTTTCATTGAACATGCTCTAAAATCATGTTTTAGGGAGTTACCAGCCAAAAACGAGTACTGCTCTAGAAGCTGAGATGACAAGACAGAGTATTTGTGTTTCAAATCTTTGAAATATGTTTTAATCAGTTTAAAATGAACATGGTATAAAATCATATTTTATCAATTTCCACAATTCATCTAGCAGATTTGTGGTAATGGCCAATATGTGGAGACAACAGATTTGAATGAATATGGTCAAAAACATGTTTTAGTGATTTTCAACAAAAAACTAGTACAGCACCGTAAAAAGAGAACAGGAGTCAATATTTGTGTTCGATGAGTGAAATAAAATGTTTTGACAGTTTTCATTGAACATGGTCTAAAATCATGTTTTAGGGAGTTACACGCCAAAAATGGGTACTGCTCTAGAAGCTAAGATGACATGACACAGTATTTGTGTTTCACATCTTTGAAATATGTTTTAAACAGTTTACAATGAACATGGTATAAAATAATATTTTATTAATTTCCACAATTCAACTAGCAGATTAGTTGTAATGGCCAAAATGTGGAGACAACAGATTTGAATGAATATGGTAAAAAACATGTTTTAGTGATTTTCAACAAAAAACTAGTACAGCACCGTAAGAAGAGAACAGGAGTCAATATTTGTGTTCGATGAGTGAAATAAAATGTTTTGTCAGTTTTCATTGAACATGGTCTAAAATCATGTTTTAGGGAGTTACCCGCCAAAAACGGGTACTGCTCTAGAAGCTGAGTTGACATGACACAGTATTTGTGTTCCACATCTTTCAAATACGCCTTAAACAGTTTACAATGAACATGGTATAAAATCATATTTTATCCATTTCACAACACAACTAGCAGATCACTAGGAATGGACAATATGTGGAGACAACAGATTTGAATGAATATGGTCAAAAACATGTTTTAGTGATTTTCAACTAACAGTGGAAATATGTTTTAAACAGTTTACAATGAACATGGTATAAAATCATATTTTATCAATTTCCACAATTCAACTAGCAGATTAGTTGTAATGGTCAATATGTGGAGACAACAGATTTGAATGAATATGGTCAAAAATATATTTGAGTGATTTTCAACAAAAAACTAGTACAGCACCGTAAGAAGAGAAAAGGAGTCAATATTTGTGTTCGATGAGTGAAATAAAATGTTTTGTCAGTTTTCATTGAACATGGTCTAAAATCATGTTTTAGGGAGTTACCCGCAAAAAACGGGTACTGCTCTAGAAGCTGAGTTGACATGACACAGTATTTGTGTTCCACATCTTTGAAATACATTTTAAACAGTTTACAATGAACATGGTATGAAATAATATTTTATTAATTTCCACAATTCAACTAGCAGATTAGTTATAATGGCCAAAATGTGGAGACAACAGATTTGAATGAATATGGTCAAAAACATGTTTTAGGGATTTTCAACAAAAAAACTAGTACAGCACCGTAAGAAGAGAACAGGAGCCAATATTTTTGTTCGATGAGTGAAATAAAATGTTTTGTCAGTTTTCATTGAACATGGTCTAAAATCATGTTTTAGGGAGTTACCCGTCAAAAACGGGTACTGCTCTAGAAGCTGAGATGACATGACACAGTATTTGTTTTTCACATCTTTGAAATACGCTTTAAACAGTTTACAATGAACATGGTATAAAATCATATTTTATCAATTTCACTACGCAACTAGCAGATAACTAGGAATGGACAATATGTGGAGACATCAGATTTGAATGAATATGGTCAAAAACATGTTTTAGGGATTCGCAAGAAAAACAAATACAGGACCTTAAGAAGAGAACAGGAGTCAATATTTGTGTTCAATGAGTGAAATAAAATGTTTTGTCAGTTTTCATTGAACATGCTCTAAAATCATGTTTTAGGGAGTTACCAGCCAAAAACGAGTACTGCTCTAGAAGCTGAGATGACAAGACAGAGTATTTGTGTTTCAAATCTTTGAAATAGGTTTTAATCAGTTTACAATGAACATGGTATAAAATCATATTTTATCAATTTCCACAATTCATATAGCAGATTTGTTGTAATGGCCAATGTGTGGAGACAACAGATTTGAATGAATATGGTCAAATACATGATTTAGTGATTTTCAACTAGCAGTGGAAATATGTTTTAAACAGTTTACAATGAACATGGTATAAAATCATATTTTATCAATTTCCACAATTCAAGTAGCAGATTAGTTGTAATGGTCAATATGTGGAGACAACAGATTTGAATGAATATGGTCAAAAACATATTTTAGTGATTGTCAACAAAAAACTAGTACAGCACCGTAAGAAGAGAACAGGAGTCAATATTTGTGTTCGATGAGTGAAATAAAATGTTTTGACAGTTTTCATTGAACATGGTCTAAAATCATGTTTTAGGGAGTTACACGCCAAAAATGGGTACTGCTCTGGAAGCTGAGATGACGTGACACAGTATTTGTGTTTCACATCTTTGAAATACGCTTTAAACAATTTACAATGAACATGGTATAAAATCATATTTTATCAATTTCACTACGCAACTAGCAGATAACTAGGAATGGACAATATGTGGAGACATCAGATTTGAATGAATATGAAGAGAAGAAGAGAACAGGAGTCAATATTTGTGTTCGATGAGAGAAATAAAATGTTTTGTCAGTTTTCATTGAACATGGTCTAAAATCATGTTTTAGGGAGTTACCAGCCAAAAACGAGTACTGCTCTAGAAGCTGAGATGACAAGACAGAGTATTTGTGTTTCAAATCTTTGAAATATGTTTTAAACATTTTACAATGAACATGGTATAAAATCATATTTTATCAATTTCCACAATTCCACTAGCAGATTTGTTGTAATGGCCAATATGTGGAGACAACAGATTTGAATGAATATGGTCAAAAACATGTTTTAGTGATTTTCAACTAGCAGTGGAAATATGTTTTAAACAGTTTACAATGAACATGGTATAAAATCATATTTTATCAATTTCCACAATTCAACTAGCAGATTTGTTGTAATGGCCAATATGTGGAGACAACAGATTTGAATGAATATGGTCAAAAACATGTTTTAGTTATTTTCAACAAAAAACTAGTACAGCACCGTAAGAAGAGAACAAGAATCAATATTTGTGTTCGATGAGTGAAATAAAATGTTTTGTCAGTTTTCATTGAACATGGTCTAAAATCATGTTTTAGGGAGTTACCCGCCAAAAACGGGTACTGCTCTAGAAGCTGAGATGAAATGACACAGTATTTGTGTTTCACATCTTTGAAATATGCTTAAAAACAGTTTTTCAATGAACATGGTATAAAATCATATTTTATCAATTTCACTACCCAACTAGCAGATCACTAGGAATGGACAATACGTGGAGACATCAGATTTGAATGAATATGGTCAAAAACATGTTTTAGGGATTCGCAACAAAAAACAAATACAGGACATTTTAGAAGAGAACAGGAGTCAATATTTGTGTTCGATGAGTGAAATAAAATGTTTTGTCAGTTTTCATTGAACATGGTCTAAAATCATGTTGTCGTATCAAGTGAGTGGTGGCAATTATTGCTGATAAACAAAGGAGTCCGCTCATACTGAATCCTTGATCATAAGTTTATTCAGATCACAAGCTTCAGCATAAGTGACAGGTGACATGACACCCGGAGAACGGCGCCTCAGATTGGAATGGCCGTTCTGCCCTTTCTGTAGTCTAGCCCCTATTTATAAACAATGCAAAAAGATGGGTGGCTCCCTCTTCTGGCCAATCACCAGTCTCCCCTGGGACGTCACCCTCCAAACGGCTACATTTGACCTAACATAAACAACATTCCATTTCTTCAAGAAAAACATTTAACAAAGCCATAATCCCAATACACGACATATCCCCCCTTCGAGACGAACAGTCTCGAAAAACAAACAGAATAGGATTATGACTAGTAACAATTTATCTTATTGAGTATCTTTAACATTAAACCAAAAACATTCTCCTCCAGAGTGTAAATACCTTTCTATGAAATATGAATAACTGTTTATGAAGTGTGAATACATTACTATCTTTATGAAGTGTGAATACATTACTATGAAATATGAACAAATCTCTATGGAGTGTAAGAGCGAAAAACTGTCCGGCAGCCATCTTTTCAAATATCCATCCATCAATCAAGACAGTAAAATTCTCTCACGGTCCCTCTGCCCCAGGCAACCACCTCGGTACTCCAGATAACCTCATAAACAATGTAAATGCATTTGAAACTATGATGCACTTAAATACACATGTAAGCCCCTGCAAACAAAATCCTATCCAAAAACATCCACTCTAAGGCTGGTCAACCCATTCGACCCTAAAGTGGAACTCTCCCTGCTTAAACTCCCTGTCCCTAAACATCACCGAAATAAACAAAAACATCTAAGATCCTCACATGTATTCAATAACATCAAACATCATTCTACAAAAATTAATACCTAAGAATATGACACAATTATGTATTACACATGTCTATATTTCATTGCAGACACTGGAATGTAGTCCACTACACTTCATCTCCCCGTAGTCTCCTCTTCCAATTGGACTGTTGATGATGGAATCGGCCACACCCTCCTTGTTTCATCTCCTCCAGTCATATTGTCCCTTCCCATGTTCCCCCAAATGCTTCTGGAAGAAAAGAAGAAAAAAAACAGTATATTTTGCAAAACAACACTTTCAAATTAAACATCAATATCAACTAAGAATATAAAAATGATATATAAATGATGTATGAATCACATTAACCTCTTCCCCCCTTGATTCATAAAATCATACCAACATCACCCTAATATTGATTTTTTTTTTTTTGAAAAATCATCAAATAATCAAAAATGATATTTATCCATTCAGTTCCACTTGTCCATCTTCATCCAGATCAGGAACAGTCAACACCGGCATCTGAGTGTTGTCTCCAGGCATCACTCTCCAACCTATCTCAATATCATAGCTTTCTCAAAGGTCAGTAACAAATTACAAACATCACACAGTGCTATCAAAGCGGCCATTAAATGTAACCCATCACTGCCCCTACTGGCCTACCTGATCTTGCAACCAAATCTTCTCAGATCTCCCAAACGCATCCCTTATATTCTTCAATGCATATATAACCCTAGTGATAATATCTTAACTATCTGGACTCAAAGTATAACTATTATCATCAATAGGATCTTCCCAAATGTTACACCATACCATGGAAAAAATCCCCCCTTCTCCCTTAGATTCATCCTTCAATGATAGGCTTGAAGACTATGACATGTAGCCATGTCTCTTTTCATCCAATTTCAAATATAGCTTCAGATTTCTGTGTCCGGTGCTACCCCTCTTATAATGGTAGAAACCTCATATGGAAGCTTCAACGTTGACATGTAACAACAATCTGTCTATCCATAGGGTAAGAATATATATGCTTTATCACCACAAACCCTCCAAATATCTCTAAAATTCCCCATAGTCACATTGTCAGGCAAAAGCTAATCTTTTAACCATCAAAGTCCTGCTGTTCTTACTACCTGGTACATAAAAAGTAACATATTTCTCATTACTACCCTTAAGGTCATGCATACCCAAAGTTATCATATAACATCACAATCTGATATTCCCATAAACATACCCCTTACCTCATATGTTTTATTAGAACAAAACAACTTTTAGCCCTCAATGGTTACACCTCAAATGCTTCAGGGTTCGCTGTTACCTGATTTTACTTCACATCTAACAAATGCACACAAATTAATTCACTTAACCCAATAACACCTAACCCTAGGCTTAAACAAATGTTTTGACAATGACATTATTTTATCTGTTACTGACTGTTGCTGATACCACAGTCATGACAACGCATAAGATTGACACATACTTGATAGAGGTCGAGCGACCGTCTCTAACATGTTTGTTGCTGGAATTCTCAACAGACATGGACCCTCAAGATTCCTCACTGATCTTACAGAATGAGCTGCTGGAACCTGCCCATCTATCTCAAATTTTCACAACAGAAGAATCAAACCCATACATTTAGTTTCTCTCTTCCCTAATGAGCGGTACTGCAGATACCTCTCCTTGTCTGTCATTAAAATCAAAGACCTCATCCTGTACCTCCATGATGAATCTATATTCTCTCTACTACTATCTGTTCTCCTATTTTAAGTCCTTCTTGCTACCCCTTTAATTTCAGAAAAGTTGTTGTCGGTGTCATACTTCCTACATTTGCTATTGCCATCGTATCATTAATCCCTTCCAAAGTTACCATTAAAGTAGTTGATGTAGTTGATGTATTAACCTTAATTATTTCTAGTGGCAAAGCTACCGATATCCTATGTGTATTATTCACTGTTGGAGTGACTACTGTAACATATTCTTCCTGAACTCCTTTGGTGACTGTGGAGCTTCAACAGATTTCAAATCTTCCATCATAAGCGTCACTTTACGAATTACATAGCCCTTTAACCAATAATTCTTAACCGGAACAAATTCTAATGCTTGCACTAGATAAGTATACTTCTTCTCCATAATTATCTCTCCATGTGGGAGGAACGTCCCCATCCTAACCCTAAAAAGTATTTTTTCCCCTAAAATTGGTGCTGGAGCTATTGGTTGCCTTATAATCAAATGCGATATATTTATGGCTTTAATAACTATCAATGTTGAAAGAGTTAAATTGCTTCTCACTGTTGTTTTAATAGACTGAAGTGTTAATGTCCTTAGTTACTTCATCCATTTTCCAAAGATTTGAAGTCTTTGCTTGTACTTCCATCTATCACCACTAGTGTCACTTTTTCCCAACTCTCAGTCCTATCTCTAATCCCTGACTTTCAAACTTTTGATTATAAAAAATACACCTATAATTACCTTGATCTCCCTGCTGGGAACTGCAACTATAGATACTCAATCACCCTCAATCTTCTCTTATCATTCAGCAACACATACTTTCTCAATGCATCTGCTCCTAACAGATCTAAACTCCTACCATATCTTCCCACTAAACTTTAAAATGTCCTTCACTACTGTTCTCTCTCTCTTACTACTAACTTTGAAACTTAGCTTACTATCTTAGAGTTCCTTCAACCTAGTTCTCCTAACTTATTTTAATCTAATCTTTTCTCCTAACCTTTAAAAACCTTTTCCACTGATTTATTCACAAAATCCCTTTACCACCAATTTTTAGAATATGTGATTGGGAAAGTCCCCACCTGTTTCTGACTTTTTTACACACAGACTTGGCAAATGACTAAACACCTTTTAGCCTAGCCTGAAATCTCTTGGTTTAAGAATGTAACCCAGAATAACAGTCACCCCTTTTAACTTTATTTTTCAGACAGATTGTCTAATAGGCAGTCTAATAGATTATCATCCTTCCTATGATATTATCTTTTTAAGCAAATGATTCCCAAAAACCCTACTTTTTTAAAATCTTCTACCAGACAGCCGTCTAGTGTACATCTTATTGTACAATTCAATTTACACCATGCATCTCTTCCCAACACTGCAACAGATTTATGTCCTAATATTAGTATGTCTATTTTAATTTCTCTTTGATTTTTATAGCAGAGCTCCATTGGTTCCCTAAGAGTAATTAACTGTTTTACTACCTCCAATCCCTATCCTAATTAGTTAATTTTACATAGTGATATGTTTAACCTCTTTAGGCTGAACACAGATAAGTTTTTCCACTATTCACCATCACTTCTAATGGTCGGTTGTTTTTACTTCAATTGTTGGATATTTTGTCTTCTTCTCTAATCGGTGCTATCAGCTGGCACCCCCCTTTGTATCTTCTAGGCACTAACAGGTGATCTTCACTTGCTCCTTTATCTTCCTCTGTTGTTTTCTCCTGGCACATTTCCATCACAGGTAAAGTGACCAACCTGTCCATAATTATAACAGTCTTCTGAAAGTTGCTGGAAGTGTAGCTGAAATCTTCCTCCTCCTTCTAAGCCTTCTCGTCCTCTTCCTCTCCAATTCTGTGTCTGTCCAGAAACTGGCTGTGGATATGGAACACCTGGTACCCCCCTTGACTGGTACAATTGCATTTGATATTGTTCAGTTGAAGCTGTAACAGTGATTGTTGATTTGGTTCACTCTGATTCTTCATGACCAAAGCTTCTCTTCTCCACCAGTTGTATGATTGAGTTTTCTCAGAGTTTCTTCGTCCTGTTCTTTCTTGCTATTGACATATCAGAATTCTTCAAAAGCTTATATTCTAAGTTCTGTCCTCAAAATATAATCTTCCATCATCTTCTTACTTCTCTTCTGTGCCAGTCTTTGTAGGACAAACTCCTTTTGAATACACAGCACCTTCAGTCTCCTCTTTCTCGCTGTCTTCATCTGAACTCTAATGTCTTGTATCCTTCTTCCTTCAACTTTCATCAGAGATCAAATCTCTAGTATCCTTCTTCTTTCCTCTCTTGCCAACTTCCTTCTGATCACAGAGTCATATCCACCCATGACCTCTTCTCAATCACTCTCATCTTCATCATCCTCGTCTTCTTTAACCTCACTCTTCTCTTCCAGACATCTCATTTCCTTCCTTCTGGAGTTTTGGATTCATCTTTATCGTCGTTTCTGCTTGTCCTCTATCTAGTATTCGTTCATCTCCATCTCTGATGCAACAATCACCCTCCTGGATGATCCCTGGAAGCTGAGGATAAACATCCCTAAGCTCTACTCCCTTCTCGTAAGGTGGGGGTCATTTTGCTGAATCCTTGTGTGAGAAAGGTGTACTAACTTCTGCCATTAGTTTTTCTAACACTACTTTAGTTAAAGGATTACTATTTTTCCCCTATATCAACCGGTGTAATGACTTTCATAGCCTTGATGTCCTTTCTCCCCATTGTAACAACCCTTTTATATTCCTTTATCGTGAATTATTTTATTTGAGACTATATAGCCTATGGCTTCCCCCCTCTAATTATTAATATAACCCAAACAACCCAAAAAAAAAAAAAAAATCCTATATCCTATGTCACCAATTTATCAATTAGTGGTGGCTATCTTACCACAACCCATCAAATGCAAGTAAATGTAAGTTAGTCAACTTCAAAGCAATCCCAAAAACAAAGCCTGTAACCCCTTGCTCTATAAGCCCTTGCTCTATAAGCACCTAATTATCTTAAATTTACAGAATAATGTCAGTCCTTGATTCCCAACACAACTCCAATCAAACCCCAGTGATGCACAGAGCCTCCAAAATGCAATTTTTAATGAAATAGTATTTGCCAAGCCTATGTAAAATTGTCATAACATCACATATCCTGTTAGGGGAAGATTTTGTGAACTAGCCTGATATCTGATCCGATCCTCTGCCTCGTCACGTGATGTCACGTCATCACTTCCTGTATCTCCTCTCTCCCCTCGCTTATCGTTCCTCTCATATGAACAGAGACACAGAATAACATTTTAGTAGTTAATGCAATCACTGAGTATTTCCAACCATTCAATATTCATTCGTTCTACATTATTCACTCTAAGACTAAACTCAGAACTAAATAGATCGCTCAAAAACATTTTTATTTTATTTTAATCCGTCATTTAATTTAATTCATTATACTCCGTCAACATATATTTAATTTATAAATTCACTACATCTCAACAAATAGTTTCATATTCAAACAGCAGCCACTTTAAACTATAAGATTCGTGTTAAAATCTCTCTTCTTTGTTCCCACGTCTGTGTCTCTTCCTGCAGCACGCAGCCCCCCAGAAATATGACACGTTACCCACAATCCCGTTTTTGTAGTTTTACTATACCCTCGTGTTGTAGTTTAGTGCCGTAAACCAAAACGTGTCCTAATCTCGTGCCATAAACTCCCCCTTTCTGTAGTGTAGTGTCGCAAAATTAAACGCATGCGCATACATTCTAAAATACTTTTTCACCGTGGAAGGGAGATTCTTAGACCTCTCCCCAACCCAAATAGACGGTTAACAGTCCGGCTGTACCCCCGTTACCCCCTCATAGTCAAACAACATTTAACAGCGCTCACAAAACATAGAACTTGAATTCCACATACAAACATAATTTAAGAGGCTTTAATCCATCGCAGTGGACCTCAACGGTCACATGTTAGCATGCAGCATATTAGCATTTAGCCTTAGCCTGTATGCACCATGTAGCATAAAAACAATGTACCCGACATTGCGTCTTTAATTACTGTTTCCTTTGTCCTAAATTTAGGCTGCCGTGAGTATGGCTATTTATATGAGCGGTCCCCCCCACGCAGATATCCCGTCGGACAGAAGATGGGCAAGCAACCCCCAATAAATCTACTACCAAACCCCAGTCTAAGACTGACCTGAAACCCATAACGCGTTCCCAGGATTTTATGGCCCACCATGCGGTCGCCCCGTTTGTTACGAGGGCTTATCAAATCCTGCAATGTCCTAACTTGTATACATATCTTGGCCCCGATTGTTCTTGACTTACTATTCAAGCAACACATCTCTATAAACAATTTCATAAGCTCTACCCACTTTTGCGCTGTTTTTAAAAATGTATAATGATTAGCCAGACCCCCAGTCATCAGCAAAAACGCCACCCGAGGCACGGCCGTATGGTACATTTCTCCAGTGTACAATCACATAGCATCCAACCTAACAATCTCCAAAGCTGTGAGGAAAACTCACCCTTTTCTGGTCATGACTCCAGACCGAAGTTAGCTTGGCGGCTACGAATGAGCAAAGGAAAGATGTAGACCAGCCCCACGTTGGGCGCCATTTGTCGTATCGAGTGAGTGGTGGCAATTATTGCTGATAAACAAAGGAGTCCGCTCATACTGAATCCTTGATCATAAGTTTATTCAGATCACAAGCTTCAGCATAAGTGACAGGTGACATGACACCCGGAGAACGGCGCCTCAGATTGGAATGGCAATTCTGCCCTTTCTGTAGTCTAGCCCCTATTTATAAACAATGCAAAAAGATGGGTGGCTCCATCTTCTGGCCAATCACCAGTCTCCCCTGGGACGTCACCCTCCAAACGGCTACATTTGACCTAACATAAACAACATTCCATTTCTTCAAGAAAAACATTTAACAAAGATATAATCCCAATACACGACAATGTTTTAGGGAGTTACCCGCCAAAAACGGGTACTGCTCTATTAGCTGAGATGACATGACAGAGTATTTGTGTTTCAAATCTTTGAAATACGTTTTAAACAGTTTACAATGAACATGGTATAAAATCATATTTTATCAATTTCCACAATTCAACTAGCAGAGTAGTTGTAATCACCAATATGTGGAGACAACAGATTTGAATGAATATGGTCAAAAACATGTTTTAGTGATTTTCAACAAAAAACTAGTACAGCAACGTATGAAGAGAACAAGAGTCAATATTTGTGTTCGATGAGTGAAATATAATGTTTTGTCAGTTTTCATTGAACGTGGTCTAAAATCATGTTTTAGGGAGTTACCCGCCAAAAACGGGTACTTCTCTAGAAGCTGAGATGACATGACAGAAGATTTGTGTTTCACATCTTTGAAATATGTTGTAAACAGTTTACAATGAACATGGTATAAAATCATATTTTATCCATTTCACAACGCAACTAGAAGATCACTAGGAATGGACTATATGTGGAGACAACAGATTTGAATGAATATGATCAAAAAAATGTTTTAGGGATTCGCAACAAAAAACAAGTACAGGACCTTAAGAAGAGAACAGGAGTCAATATTTGTGTTCGATGAGTGAAATAAAATGTTTTGTCAGTTTTCATTCAACATGGTCTAAAATCATGTTTTAGGGAGTTACCCGCCAAAAACACGTACTGGTCTAGAAGCTGAAATGACAAGACAGAGTATTTTTGTTTCACATCTTTGAATATGTTTTAAACAGTTTACAATGAACATGGTATAAAATCATATTTTATCAATTTCCACAATTCAAATAGCAGATTAGTTGTAATGGCCAATATGTGGAGACAACAGATTTGAATGAATATGGTCAAAAACATGTTTTAGTGATTTTCAACAAAAAACTAGTATATCACTGTAAGAAGAGAACAGGAGTCAATATTTGTGTTCGATGAGTGAAATAAAATGTTTTGTCAGTTTTCATTGAACATGGTCTAAAATCATGTTTTAGAAAGTTACCCGCCAAAAATGGGTACTGCTCTAGAAGCTGAGATGACATGACATAATATTTGTGTTTCACATCTTTGAAATATGTTTTAAACATGTTTACAATGAACATGGTATAAAATCATATTTTATCAATTTCCACAATTCAACTAGCAGATTAGTTGTAATGGTCAATATGTCGAGACAACAGATTTGAATGAATATGGTCAAAAACATGTTTTAGTGATGTTCAACTAGCAGTGGAAATATGTTTTAAAGAGTTTACAATGAACATGGTATAAAATCATATTTTATCTATTTCCACAATTCAACTAGCAGATTAGTTGTAATGGCCAATATGTGGAGACAACAGATTTGAATGAATATGGTCAAAAACATGTTTTAGTGATTTTCAACAAAAAACTAGTACAGCACAGTAAGAAGAGTACTAGAGTCAATATTTGTGTTCGATGAGTGAAATAAAATGGTTTTTTAGTTTTCATTGAACATGGTCTAAAATCATGTTTTAGGGAGTTACCCGCCAAAAACGGGTACTGCTCTCGAAGCTGAGATGACATGACAGAATATTTGTGTTTCAAATCTTTGAAATATGTTTTAAACATTTTACAATGAACATTGTATAAAATCATATTTTATCAATTTCCACAATTCATCTAGCAGATTTGTGGTAATGGCCAATATGTGGAGACAACAGATTTGAATGAATATGGTCAAAAACATGTTTTAGGGATTCGCAACACAAAACAAGTACAGCACATTAAGAAGATAAAAGGAGTCAATATTTGTGTTCGATGAGTGAAATAAAATGTTTTGTCAGTTTTCATTGAACATGGTCTAAAATCATGTTTTAGGGAGTTACCCGCCAAAAAACGGGTACTGCTCTAGAAGCTGAGATGACATGACAGAGTATTTGTGTTTCACATCTTTTAAATACGATTTAAACAATTTACAATGAACATGGTATAAAATAATATTTTATAAATTTTCACAATTCAACTAGCAGATTAGTTGTAATGGCCAAAATGTGGAGACAACAGATTTGAATGAATATGGTCAAAAACATGTTTTAGTGATTTTCAACTAGCAGTGGAAATATGTTTTAAACAGTTTACAATGAACATGGTATAAAATAATATTTTATCAATTTCCACAATTCAACTAGCAGATTAGTTGTAACGGCCAATATGTGGAGACAACAGATTTGAATGAATATGGTCAAAAACATGTTTTAGTGATTTTCAACAAAAAAACTAGTCCAGCACCGTAAGAAGAGAACAAGAGTCAATATTTGTATTCGATGAGTGAAATAAAATGTTTTGTCAGTTTTCATTGAACATTGTCTAAAATCATGTTTTAGGGAGTTACCACCCAACAACGGGTAGTGCTCTAGAAGCTGAGATGACATGACACAGTATTTGTGTTTCACATCTTTGAAATATGCTTTAAACAGTTTTTCAATGAACATGGTATAAAATCATATTTTATCAATTTCCACAATTCAACTAGCAGAGTAGTTGTAATGGCCAATATGTGGAGACAAAAGATTTGAATGAATATGGTCAAAAACATGTTTTAGTGATTTTCAACTAGCAGTGGAATTATGTTTTAAACAGTTTACAATGAACATGGTATAAAATAATATTTTATCAATTTCCACAATTCAACTAGCAGATTAGTTGTAATGGCCAAAATCTGGAGAAAACAGATTTGAATGATTATGGTCAAAAACATGTTTTAGTGATTTTCAACAAAAAACTAGTACAGCAACGTATGGAGAGGACAGGAGTCAATATTTGTGTTCGATGAGTGAAATAAAATGTTTTGTCATTTTTCATTGAACATTGTCTAAAATCATGTTCTAGGGAGTTACCCGCCAAAAACGGGTAGTGCTCTAGAAGCTGAGATGACATGACACAGTATTTGTGTTTCACATCTTTGAAATATGCTTTAAACAGTTTTTCAATGATCATGGTATAAAATCGAATTTTATCAATTTCCACAATTCAACTAGCAGAGTAGTTTTAATGGCCAATATGTGGAGACAACAGATTTGAATGAATATGGTCAAAAACATGTTTTAGTGATTTTCAACTAGCAGTGGAATTATGTTTTAAACAGTTTACAATGAACATGGTATAAAATAATATTTTATCAATTTCCACAATTCAACTAGCAGATTAGTTGTAATGGCCAAAATCTGGAGAAAACAGATTTGAATGATTATGGTCAAAAACATGTTTTAGTGATTTTCAACAAAAAACTAGTACAGCAACGTATGGAGAGAACAGGAGTCAATATTTGTGTTCGATGAGTGAAAAAAAATGTTTTGTCATTTTTCATTGAACATTGTCTAAAATCATGTTTTAGGGAGTTACCCGCCAAAAACGGGTACTGCTCTAGAAGCTGAGATGACATGACAGAATATTTGTGTTTCACATCTTTGAAATATGTTTTAAACAGTTTACAATTAACATGGAATGAAATCATATTTTATCTATTTCACAACGCAACTAGCAGATCACTAGGAATGGACAATATGTGGAGACAACAGATTTGAATGAATATGGTCAAAAACATGTTTTAGGGATTCGCAACAAAAACAAATACAGGACCTTAAGAAGAGAACAGGAGTCAATAGTTGTGTTCGATGAGTGAAATAAAATGTTTTTTCATTTTTCATTGAACATGGTCTAAAATCATGTTTTAGGGAGTTACCCACCAAAAACGGGTACTGCTCTAGAAGCTGAGATGACAAGACAGAGTATTTGTGTTTCACATCTTTGAAATATGTTGTAAACAGTTTACAATGAACATGGTATAAAATCATATTTTATCCATTTCACAACGCAACTAGAAGATCACTAGGAATGGACTATATGTGGAGACAACAGATTTGAATGAATATGATCAAAAAAATGTTTTAGGGATTCGCAACAAAAAACAAGTACAGGACCTTAAGAAGAGAACAGGAGTCAATATTTGTGTTCGATGAGTGAAATAAAATGTTTTGTCAGTTTTCATTCAACATGGTCTAATATCATGTTTTAGGGAGTTATCCGCCAAAAACACGTACTGGTCTAGAAGCTGAAATGACAAGACAGAGTATTTGTGTTTCACATTTTTGAATATGTTTTAAACAGTTTACAATGAACATGGTATAAAATCATATTTTATCAATTTCCACAATTCAACTAGCAGATTAGTTGTAATGGTCAATATGTCGAGACAACAGATTTGAATGAATATGGTCAAAACCATGTTTTAGGGATTCGCAACAAAAAACAAATACAGGACCTTAAGAAGAGAACAGGAGTCAATATTTGTGTTCGATGAGTGAAATAAAATGTTTTGTCAGTTTTCTTTGAACATGGTCTAAAGTCATGTTTTAGGGAGTTACCCGCCAAAAACGGGTACTGCTCTAGAAGCTGAGATGACATGACAGAATATTTGTGTTTCAAATCTTTGAAATATGTTTTAAACATTTTACAATTAACATGGTATAAAATCATATTTTATCAATTTCCACAATTCAACTAGCAGATTTGTTGTATTGGCCAATATGTGGAGACAACAGATTTGAATGAATATGGTCAAAAACATGTTTTAGTGATGTTCAACTAGCAGTGGAAATATGTTTTAAACAGTTTACAATGAACATGGTATAAAATCATATTTTATCTATTTCCACAATTCAACTAGCAGATTAGTTGTAATGGCCAATATGTGGAGACAACAGATTTGAATGAATATGGTCAAAAACATGTTTTAGTGATTTTCAACAAAAAACTAGTACAGCACCGTAAGAAGAGTAAAAGAGTCAATATTTGTGTTCGATGAGTGAAATAAAATGGTTTTTTAGTTTTCATTTAACATGGTCTAAAATCATGTTTTAGGGAGTTACCCGCCAAAAACGGGTACTGCTCTAGAAGCTGAGATGACATGACAGAATATTTGTGTTTCAAATCTTTGAAATATGTTTTAAACATTTTACAATGAACATTGTATAAAATCATATTTTATCAATTTCCACAATTCATCTAGCAGATTTGTGGTAATGGCCAATATGTGGAGACAACAGATTTGAATGAATATGGTCAAAAACATGTTTTAGGGATTCGCAACACAAAACAAGTACAGCACATTAAGAAGATAAAAGGAGTCAATATTTGTGTTCGATGAGTGAAATAAAATGTTTTGTCAGTTTTCATTGAACATGGTCTAAAATCATGTTTTAGGGAGTTATCCGCCAAAAACACGTACTGGTCTAGAAGCTGAAATGACAAGACGGAGTATTTGTGTTTCACATCTTTGAATATGTTTTAAACAGTTTACAATGAACATGGTATAAAATCATATTTTATCAATTTCCACAATTCAAATAGCAGATTAGTTGTAATGGCCAATATGTGGAGACAACAGATTTGAATGAATATGGTCAAAAACATGTTTTAGTGATTTTCAACAAAAAACTAGT
The DNA here is from genome assembly GCF_020615455.1 of Coregonus clupeaformis. NCBI lineage: Eukaryota > Metazoa > Chordata > Actinopteri > Salmoniformes > Salmonidae > Coregonus > Coregonus clupeaformis. The sequence continues at coordinate 473,566 of NW_025533653.1, forward strand.
ATATCACTGTAAGAAGAGAACAGGAGTCAATATTTGTGTTCGATGAGTGAAATAAAATGTTTTGTCAGTTTTCATTGAACATGGTCTAAAATCATGTTTTAGAAAGTTACCCGCCAAAAATGGGTACTGCTCTAGAAGCTGAGATGACATGACAGAATATTTGTGTTTCACATCTTTGAAATATGTTTTAAACATGTTTACAATGAACATGGTATAAAATCATATTTTATCAATTTCCACAATTCAACTAGCAGATTAGTTGTAATGGTCAATATGTCGAGACAACAGATTTGAATGAATATGGTCAAAACCATGTTTTAGGGATTCGCAACAAAAAACAAATACAGGACCTTAAGAAGAGAACAGGAGTCAATATTTGTGTTCGATGAGTGAAATAAAATGTTTTGTCAGTTTTCTTTGAACAAGGTCTAAAGTCATGTTTTAGGGAGTTACCCGCCAAAAACGGGTACTGCTCTAGAAGATGAGATGACATGACAGAATATTTGTGTTTCAAATCTTTGAAATATGTTTTAAACATTTTACAATTAACATGGTATAAAATCATATTTTATCAATTTCCACAATTCAACTAGCAGATTTGTTGTATTGGCCAATATGTGGAGACAACAGATTTGAATGAATATGGTCAAAAACATGTTTTAGTGATGTTCAACTAGCAGTGGAAATATGTTTTAAACAGTTTACAATGAACATGGTATAAAATCATATTTTATCTATTTCCACAATTCAACTAGCAGATTAGTTGTAATGGCCAATATGTGGAGACAACAGATTTGAATGAATATGGTCAAAAACATGTTTTAGTGATTTTCAACAAAAAACTAGTACAGCACCGTAAGAAGAGTAAAAGAGTCAATATTTGTGTTCGATGAGTGAAATAAAATGGTTTTTTAGTTTTCATTTAACATGGTCTAAAATCATGTTTTAGGGAGTTACCCGCCAAAAACGGGTACTGCTCTAGAAGCTGAGATGACATGACAGAATATTTGTGTTTCAAATCTTTGAAATATGTTTTAAACATTTTACAATGAACATTGTATAAAATCATATTTTATCAATTTCCACAATTCATCTAGCAGATTTGTGGTAATGGCCAATATGTGGAGACAACAGATTTGAATGAATATGGTCAAAAACATGTTTTAGGGATTCGCAACACAAAACAAGTAGAGCACATTAAGAAGATAAAAGGAGTCAATATTTGTGTTCGATGAGTGAAATAAAATGTTTTGTCAGTTTTCATTGAACATGGTCTAAAATCATGTTTTAGGGAGTTACCCGCCAAAAAACGGGTACTGCTCTAGAAGCTGAGATGACATGACAGAGTATTTGTGTTTCACATCTTTTAAATACGATTTAAACAATTTACAATGAACATGGTATAAAATAATATTTTATAAATTTTCACAATTCAACTAGCAGATTAGTTGTAATGGCCAAAATCTGGAGACAACAGATTTGAATGAATATGGTCAAAAACATGTTTTAGTGATTTTCAACTAGCAGTGGAAATATGTTTTAAACAGTTTACAATGAACATGGTATAAAATAATATTTTATCAATTTCCACAATTCAACTAGCAGATTAGTTGTAACGGCCAATATGTGGAGACAACAGATTTGAATGAATATGGTCAAAAACATGTTTTAGTGATTTTCAACAAAAAAAACTAGTACAGCACCGTAAGAAGAGAACAAGAGTCAATATTTGTATTCGATGAGTGAAATAAAATGTTTTGTCAGTTTTCATTGAACATGGTCTAAAATCATGTTTTAGGGAGTTACCCGCCAAAAACGGGTACTGCTCTAGAAGCTGAGATGACATGACAGAGTAGTTGTGTTTCACATCTTTGAAATACGTTTTAAACAGTTTACAATGAACATGGTATAAAATCATATTTTATCCATTTCACAACGCAACTAGCAGATCACTAGGAATGGACAATATGTGGAGAGAACAGATTTGTATGAATATGGTAAAAAACATGTTGTAGGGATTCGCAACAAAAAACAAGTACAGCACCTTAAGAAGAGAATAGGAGTCAATATTTGTCTTCGATGAGTGAAATAAAATGTTTTGTCAGTTTTCATTGAACATGGTCTAAAATAATGTTTTAGGGAGTTACCCGCCAAAAACGGGTACTGCTCTAGAAGCTGAGATGACATGACAGAATATTTGTGTTTCACATCTTTGAAATAAGTTTTAAACATGTTTACAATGAACATGGTATAAAATCATATTTTATCAATTTCCACAATTCAACTAGCAGATTAGTTGTAATGGCCAAAATCTGGAGAAAACAGATTTGAATGATTATGGTCAAAAAACATGTTTTAGTGATTTTCAACAAAAACTAGTACAGCAACGTATGGAGAGAACAGGAGTCAATATTTGTGTTCGATGAGTGAAATAAAATGTTTTGTCAGTTTTCATTGAACATGGTCTAAAATAATGTTTTAGGGAGTTACCCGCCAAAAACGGGTACTGCTCTAGAAGCTGAGATGACATGACAGAATATTTGTGTTTCACATCTTTGAAATATGTTTTAAACAGTTTACAATTAACATGGAATGAAATCATATTTTATCTATTTCACAACGCAACTAGCAGATCACTAGGAATGGACAATATGTGGAGACAACAGATTTGAATGAATATGGTCAAAAACATGTTTTAGGGATTCGCAACAAAAACAAATACAGGACCTTAAGAAGAGAACAGGAGTCAATAGTTGTGTTCGATGAGTGAAATAAAATGTTTTTTCATTTTTCATTGAACATGGTCTAAAATCATGTTTTAGGGAGTTACCCACCAAAAACGGGTACTGCTCTAGAAGCTGAGATGACAAGACAGAGTATTTGTGTTTCACATCTTTGAAATATGTTGTAAACAGTTTACAATGAACATGGTATAAAATCATATTTTATCCATTTCACAACGCAACTAGAAGATCACTAGGAATGGACTATATGTGGAGACAACAGATTTGAATGAATATGATCAAAAAAATGTTTTAGGGATTCGCAACAAAAAACAAGTACAGGACCTTAAGAAGAGAACAGGAGTCAATATTTGTGTTCGATGAGTGAAATAAAATGTTTTGTCAGTTTTCATTCAACATGGTCTAAAATCATGTTTTAGGGAGTTACCCGCCAAAAACACGTACTGGTCTAGAAGCTGAAATGACAAGACAGAGTATTTGTGTTTCACATCTTTGAATATGTTTTAAACAGTTTACAATGAACATGGTATAAAATCATATTTTATCAATTTCCACAATTCAAATAGCAGATTAGTTGTAATGGCCAATATGTGGAGACAACAGATTTGAATGAATATGGTCAAAAACATGTTTTAGTGATTTTCAACAAAAAAACTAGTATATCACTGTAAGAAGAGAACAGGAGTCAATATTTGTGTTCGATGAGTGAAATAAAATGTTTTGTCAGTTTTCATTGAACATGGTCTAAAATCATGTTTTAGAAAGTTACCCGCCAAAAATGGGTACTGCTCTAGAAGCTGAGATGACATGACAGAATATTTGTGTTTCACATCTTTGAAATATGTTTTAAACATGTTTACAATGAACATGGTATAAAATCATATTTTATCAATTTCCACAATTCAACTAGCAGATTAGTTGTAATGGTCAATATGTCGAGACAACAGATTTGAATGAATATGGTCAAAACCATGTTTTAGGGATTCGCAACAAAAAACAAATACAGGACCTTAAGAAGAGAACAGGAGTCAATATTTGTGTTCGATGAGTGAAATAAAATGTTTTGTCAGTTTTCATTGAACATGGTCTAAAGTCATGTTTTAGGGAGTTACCCGCCAAAAACGGGTACTGCTCTAGAAGCTGAGATGACATGACAGAATATTTGTGTTTCAAATCTTTGAAATATGTTTTAAACATTTTACAATTAACATGGTATAAAATCATATTTTATCAATTTCCACAATTCAACTAGCAGATTTGTTGTATTGGCCAATATGTGGAGACAACAGATTTGAATGAATATGGTCAAAAACATGTTTTAGTGATGTTCAACTAGCAGTGGAAATATGTTTTAAACAGTTTACAATGAACATGGTATAAAATCATATTTTATCTATTTCCACAATTCAACTAGCAGATTAGTTGTAATGGCCAATATGTGGAGACAACAGATTTGAATGAATATGGTCAAAAACATGTTTTAGTGATTTTCAACAAAAAACTAGTACAGCACCGTAAGAAGAGTAAAAGAGTCAATATTTGTGTTCGATGAGTGAAATAAAATGGTTTTTTAGTTTTCATTTAACATGGTCTAAAATCATGTTTTAGGGAGTTACCCGCCAAAAACGGGTACTGCTCTAGAAGCTGAGATGACATGACAGAATATTTGTGTTTCAAATCTTTGAAATATGTTTTAAACATTTTACAATGAACATTGTATAAAATCATATTTTATCAATTTCCACAATTCATCTAGCAGATTTGTGGTAATGGCCAATATGTGGAGACAACAGATTTGAATGAATATGGTCAAAAACATGTTTTAGGGATTCGCAACACAAAACAAGTACAGCACATTAAGAAGATAAAAGGAGTCAATATTTGTGTTCGATGAGTGAAATAAAATGTTTTGTCAGTTTTCATTGAACATGGTCTAAAATCATGTTTTAGGGAGTTACCCACCAAAAACGGGTACTGCTCTAGAAGCTGAGATGACAAGACAGAGTATTTGTGTTTCACATCTTTGAAATATGTTGTAAACAGTTTACAATGAACATGGTATAAAATCATATTTTATCCATTTCACAACGCAACTAGAAGATCACTAGGAATGGACTATATGTGGAGACAACAGATTTGAATGAATATGATCAAAAAAATGTTTTAGGGATTCGCAACAAAAAACAAGTACAGGACCTTAAGAAGAGAACAGGAGTCAATATTTGTGTTCGATGAGTGAAATAAAATGTTTTGTCAGTTTTCATTCAACATGGTCTAAAATCATGTTTTAGGGAGTTATCCGCCAAAAACACGTACTGGTCTAGAAGCTGAAATGACAAGACAGAGTATTTGTGTTTCACATCTTTGAATATGTTTTAAACAGTTTACAATGAACATGGTATAAAATCATATTTTATCAATTTCCACAATTCAAATAGCAGATTAGTTGTAATGGCCAATATGTGGAGACAACAGATTTGAATGAATATGGTCAAAAACATGTTTTAGTGCTTTTCAACAAAAAACTAGTATATCACTGTAAGAAGAGAACAGGAGTCAATATTTGTGTTCGATGAGTGAAATAAAATGTTTTGTCAGTTTTCATTGAACATGGTCTAAAATCATGTTTTAGAAAGTTACCCGCCAAAAATGGGTACTGCTCTAGAAGCTGAGATGACATGACAGAATATTTGTGTTTCACATCTTTGAAATATGTTTTAAACAGTTTACAATTAACATGGAATGAAATCATATTTTATCTATTTCACAACGCAACTAGCAGATCACTAGGAATGGACAATATGTGGAGACAACAGATTTGAATGAATATGGTCAAAAACATGTTTTAGGGATTCGCAACAAAAACAAATACAGGACCTTAAGAAGAGAACAGGAGTCAATAGTTGTGTTCGATGAGTGAAATAAAATGTTTTTTCATTTTTCATTGAACATGGTCTAAAATCATGTTTTAGGGAGTTACCCACCAAAAACGGGTACTGCTCTAGAAGCTGAGATGACAAGACAGAGTATTTGTGTTTCACATCTTTGAAATATGTTGTAAACAGTTTACAATGAACATGGTATAAAATCATATTTTATCCATTTCACAACGCAACTAGAAGATCACTAGGAATGGACTATATGTGGAGACAACAGATTTGAATGAATATGATCAAAAAAATGTTTTAGGGATTCGCAACAAAAAACAAGTACAGGACCTTAAGAAGAGAACAGGAGTCAATATTTGTGTTCGATGAGTGAAATAAAATGTTTTGTCAGTTTTCATTCAACATGGTCTAAAATCATGTTTTAGGGAGTTACCCGCCAAAAACACGTACTGGTCTAGAAGCTGAAATGACAAGACAGAGTATTTGTGTTTCACATCTTTGAATATGTTTTAAACAGTTTACAATGAACATGGTATAAAATCATATTTTATCAATTTCCACAATTCAAATAGCAGATTAGTTGTAATGGCCAATATGTGGAGACAACAGATTTGAATGAATATGGTCAAAAACATGTTTTAGTGATTTTCAACAAAAAACTAGTATATCACTGTAAGAAGAGAACAGGAGTCAATATTTGTGTTCGATGAGTGAAATAAAATGTTTTGTCAGTTTTCATTGAACATGGTCTAAAATCATGTTTTAGAAAGTTACCCGCCAAAAATGGGTACTGCTCTAGAAGCTGAGATGACATGACAGAATATTTGTGTTTCACATCTTTGAAATATGTTTTAAACATGTTTACAATGAACATGGTATAAAATCATATTTTATCAATTTCCACAATTCAACTAGCAGATTAGTTGTAATGGTCAATATGTCGAGACAACAGATTTGAATGAATATGGTCAAAACCATGTTTTAGGGATTCGCAACAAAAAACAAATACAGGACCTTAAGAAGAGAACAGGAGTCAATATTTGTGTTCGATGAGTGAAATAAAATGTTTTGTCAGTTTTCATTGAACATGGTCTAAAGTCATGTTTTAGGGAGTTACCCGCCAAAAACGGGTACTGCTCTAGAAGCTGAGATGACATGACAGAATATTTGTGTTTCAAATCTTTGAAATATGTTTTAAACATTTTACAATTAACATGGTATAAAATCATATTTTATCAATTTCCACAATTCAACTAGCAGATTTGTTGTATTGGCCAATATGTGGAGACAACAGATTTGAATGAATATGGTCAAAAACATGTTTTAGTGATGTTCAACTAGCAGTGGAAATATGTTTTAAACAGTTTACAATGAACATGGTATAAAATCATATTTTATCTATTTCCACAATTCAACTAGCAGATTAGTTGTAATGGCCAATATGTGGAGACAACAGATTTGAATGAATATGGTCAAAAACATGTTTTAGTGATTTTCAACAAAAAACTAGTACAGCACCGTAAGAAGAGTAAAAGAGTCAATATTTGTGTTCGATGAGTGAAATAAAATGGTTTTTTAGTTTTCATTTAACATGGTCTAAAATCATGTTTTAGGGAGTTACCCGCCAAAAACGGGTACTGCTCTAGAAGCTGAGATGACATGACAGAATATTTGTGTTTCAAATCTTTGAAATATGTTTTAAACATTTTACAATGAACATTGTATAAAATCATATTTTATCAATTTCCACAATTCATCTAGCAGATTTGTGGTAATGGCCAATATGTGGAGACAACAGATTTGAATGAATATGGTCAAAAACATGTTTTAGGGATTCACAACACAAAACAAGTACAGCACATTAAGAAGATAAAACGAGTCAATATTTGTGTTCGATGAGTGAAATAAAATGTTTTGTCAGTTTTCATTGAACATGGTCTAAAATCATGTTTTAGGGAGTTACCCACCAAAAACGGGTACTGCTCTAGAAGCTGAGATGACAAGACAGAGTATTTGTGTTTCACATCTTTGAAATATGTTGTAAACAGTTTACAATGAACATGGTATAAAATCATATTTTATCCATTTCACAACGCAACTAGAAGATCACTAGGAATGGACTATATGTGGAGACAACAGATTTGAATGAATATGATCAAAAAAATGTTTTAGGGATTCGCAACAAAAACAAGTACAGGACCTTAAGAAGAGAACAGGAGTCAATATTTGTGTTCGATGAGTGAAATAAAATGTTTTGTCAGTTTTCATTCAACATGGTCTAAAATCATGTTTTAGGGAGTTATCCGCCAAAAACACGTACTGGTCTAGAAGCTGAAATGACAAGACAGAGTATTTGTGTTTCACATCTTTGAATATGTTTTAAACAGTTTACAATGAACATGGTATAAAATCATATTTTATCAATTTCCACAATTCAAATAGCAGATTAGTTGTAATGGCCAATATGTGGAGACAACAGATTTGAATGAATATGGTCAAAAACATGTTTTAGTGATTTTCAACAAAAAACTAGTATATCACTGTAAGAAGAGAACAGGAGTCAATATTTGTGTTCGATGAGTGAAATAAAATGTTTTGTCAGTTTTCATTGAACATGGTCTAAAATCATGTTTTAGAAAGTTACCCGCCAAAAATGGGTACTGCTCTAGAAGCTGAGATGACATGACAGAATATTTGTGTTTCACATCTTTGAAATATGTTTTAAACATGTTTACAATGAACATGGTATAAAATCATATTTTATCAATTTCCACAATTCAACTAGCAGATTAGTTGTAATGGTCAATATGTCGAGACAACAGATTTGAATGAATATGGTCAAAACCATGTTTTAGGGATTCGCAACAAAAAACAAATACAGGACCTTAAGAAGAGAACAGGAGTCAATATTTGTGTTCGATGAGTGAAATAAAATGTTTTGTCAGTTTTCTTTGAACAAGGTCTAAAGTCATGTTTTAGGGAGTTACCCGCCAAAAACGGGTACTGCTCTAGAAGCTGAGATGACATGACAGAATATTTGTGTTTCAAATCTTTGAAATATGTTTTAAACATTTTACAATTAACATGGTATAAAATCATATTTTATCAATTTCCACAATTCAACTAGCAGATTTGTTGTATTGGCCAATATGTGGAGACAACAGATTTGAATGAATATGGTCAAAAACATGTTTTAGTGATGTTCAACTAGCAGTGGAAATATGTTTTAAACAGTTTACAATGAACATGGTATAAAATCATATTTTATCTATTTCCACAATTCAACTAGCAGATTAGTTGTAATGGCCAATATGTGGAGACAACAGATTTGAATGAATATGGTCAAAAACATGTTTTAGTGATTTTCAACAAAAAACTAGTACAGCACCGTAAGAAGAGTAAAAGAGTCAATATTTGTGTTCGATGAGTGAAATAAAATGGTTTTTTAGTTTTCATTTAACATGGTCTAAAATCATGTTTTAGGGAGTTACCCGCCAAAAACGGGTACTGCTCTAGAAGCTGAGATGACATGACAGAATATTTGTGTTTCAAATCTTTGAAATATGTTTTAAACATTTTACAATGAACATGGTATAAAATCATATTTTATCAATTTCCACAATTCAACTAGCAGATTTGTTGTAATGGCCAATATGTGGAGACAACAGATTTGAATGAATATGGTCAAAAACATGTTTTAGGGATTCGCAACAAAAAACAAGTACAGCACATTAAGAAGAGAAAAGGAGTCAATATTTGTGTTCGATGAGTGAAATAAAATGTTTTGTCAGTTTTCATTGAACATGGTCTAAAATCATGTTTTAGGGAGTTACCCGCCAAAAACGGGTACTGCTCTAGAAGCTGAGATGACATGACAGAGTATTTGTGTTTCACATCTTTTAAATACGATTTAAACAATTTACAATGAACATGGTATAAAATAATATTTTATAAATTTTCACAATTCAACTAGCAGATTAGTTGTAATGGCCAAAATCTGGAGACAACAGATTTGAATGAATATGGTCAAAAACACGTTTTAGTGATTTTCAACTAGCAGTGGAAATATGTTTTAAACAGTTTACAATGAACATGGTATAAAATAATATTTTATCAATTTCCACAATTCAACTAGCAGATTAGTTGTAACGGCCAATATGTGGAGACAACAGATTTGAATGAATATGGTCAAAAACATGTTTTAGTGATTTTCAACAAAAAAACTAGTACAGCACCGTAAGAAGAGAACAAGAGTCAATATTTGTATTCGATGAGTGAAATAAAATGTTTTGTCAGTTTTCATTGAACATGGTCTAAAATCATGTTTTAGGGAGTTACCCGCCAAAAACGGGTACTGCTCTAGAAGCTGAGATGACATGACAGAGTAGTTGTGTTTCACATCTTTGAAATACGTTTTAAACAGTTTACAATGAACATGGTATAAAATCATATTTTATCCATTTCACAACGCAACTAGCAGATCACTAGGAATGGACAATATGTGGAGAGAACAGATTTGTATGAATATGGTAAAAAACATGTTGTAGGGATTCGCAACAAAAAACAAGTACAGCACCTTAAGAAGAGAATAGGAGTCAATATTTGTCTTCGATGAGTGAAATAAAATGTTTTGTCAGTTTTCATTGAACATGGTCTAAAATAATGTTTTAGGGAGTTACCCGCCAAAAACGGGTACTGCTCTAGAAGCTGAGATGACATGACAGAATATTTGTGTTTCACATCTTTGAAATAAGTTTTAAACATGTTTACAATGAACATGGTATAAAATCATATTTTATCAATTTCCACAATTCAACTAGCAGATTAGTTGTAATGGCCAAAATCTGGAGAAAACAGATTTGAATGATTATGGTCAAAAACATGTTTTAGTGATTTTCAACAAAAAACTAGTACAGCAACGTATGGAGAGAACAGGAGTCAATATTTGTGTTCGATGAGTGAAATAAAATGTTTTGTCAGTTTTCATTGAACATGGTCTAAAATAATGTTTTAGGGAGTTACCCGCCAAAAACGGGTACTGCTCTAGAAGCTGAGATGACATGACAGAATATTTGTGTTTCACATCTTTGAAATATGTTTTAAACAGTTTACAATTAACATGGAATGAAATCATATTTTATCTATTTCACAACGCAACTAGCAGATCACTAGGAATGGACAATATGTGGAGACAACAGATTTGAATGAATATGGTCAAAAACATGTTTTAGGGATTCGCAACAAAAACAAATACAGGACCTTAAGAAGAGAACAGGAGTCAATAGTTGTGTTCGATGAGTGAAATAAAATGTTTTTTCATTTTTCATTGAACATGGTCTAAAATCATGTTTTAGGGAGTTACCCACCAAAAACGGGTACTGCTCTAGAAGCTGAGATGACAAGACAGAGTATTTGTGTTTCACATCTTTGAAATATGTTGTAAACAGTTTACAATGAACATGGTATAAAATCATATTTTATCCATTTCACAACGCAACTAGAAGATCACTAGGAATGGACTATATGTGGAGACAACAGATTTGAATGAATATGATCAAAAAAATGTTTTAGGGATTCGCAACAAAAAACAAGTACAGGACCTTAAGAAGAGAACAGGAGTCAATATTTGTGTTCGATGAGTGAAATAAAATGTTTTGTCAGTTTTCATTCAACATGGTCTAAAATCATGTTTTAGGGAGTTACCCGCCAAAAACACGTACTGGTCTAGAAGCTGAAATGACAAGACAGAGTATTTGTGTTTCACATCTTTGAATATGTTTTAAACAGTTTACAATGAACATGGTATAAAATCATATTTTATCAATTTCCACAATTCAAATAGCAGATTAGTTGTAATGGCCAATATGTGGAGACAACAGATTTGAATGAATATGGTCAAAAACATGTTTTAGTGATTTTCAACAAAAAACTAGTATATCACTGTAAGAAGAGAACAGGAGTCAATATTTGTGTTCGATGAGTGAAATAAAATGTTTTGTCAGTTTTCATTGAACATGGTCTAAAATCATGTTTTAGAAAGTTACCCGCCAAAAATGGGTACTGCTCTAGAAGCTGAGATGACATGACAGAATATTTGTGTTTCACATCTTTGAAATATGTTTTAAACATGTTTACAATGAACATGGTATAAAATCATATTTTATCAATTTCCACAATTCAACTAGCAGATTAGTTGTAATGGTCAATATGTCGAGACAACAGATTTGAATGAATATGGTCAAAACCATGTTTTAGGGATTCGCAACAAAAAACAAATACAGGACCTTAAGAAGAGAACAGGAGTCAATATTTGTGTTCGATGAGTGAAATAAAATGTTTTGTCAGTTTTCATTGAACATGGTCTAAAGTCATGTTTTAGGGAGTTACCCGCCAAAAAACGGGTACTGCTCTAGAAGCTGAGATGACATGACAGAGTAGTTGTGTTTCACATCTTTTAAATACGATTTAAACAATTTACAATGAACATGGTATAAAATAATATTTTATAAATTTTCACAATTCAACTAGCAGATTAGTTGTAATGGCCAAAATGTGGAGACAACAGATTTGAATGAATATGGTCAAAAACATGTTTTAGTGATTTTCAACTAGCAGTGGAAATATGTTTTAAACAGTTTACAATGAACATGGTATAAAATAATATTTTATCAATTTCCACAATTCAACTAGCAGATTAGTTGTAACGGCCAATATGTGGAGACAACAGATTTGAATGAATATGGTCAAAAACATGTTTTAGTGATTTTCAACAAAAAAACTAGTACAGCACCGTAAGAAGAGAACAAGAGTCAATATTTGTATTCGATGAGTGAAATAAAATGTTTTGTCAGTTTTCATTGAACATGGTCTAAAATCATGTTTTAGGGAGTTATCCGCCAAAAACGGGTACTGCTCTAGAAGCTGAGATGACATGACAGAATATTTGTGTTTCACATCTTTGAAATAAGTTTTAAACATGTTTACAATGAACATGGTATAAAATCATATTTTATCAATTTCCACAATTCAACTAGCAGATTAGTTGTAATGGCCAGTATGTGGAGACAACAGATTTGTATGAATATGGTCAAAAAAATGTTTTAGTGATTTTCAACAAAAAACTAGTACAGCACCTTAAGAAGAGAACAGGAGTCAATATTTGTGTTCGATGAGTGAAATAAAATGTTTTGTCAGTTTTCATTGAACGTGGTCTAAAATCATGTTTTAGGGAGTTACCCGCCAAAAACGGGTACTGCTCTAGAAGCTGAGATGACATGACAGAGTAGTTGTGTTTCACATCTTTGAAATACGTTTTAAACAGTTTACAATGAACATGGTATAAAATCATATTTTATCCATTTCACAACGCAACTAGCAGATCACTAGGGATGGACAATATGTGGAGAGAACAGATTTGTATGAATATGGTAAAAAAACATGTTTTAGGGATTCGCAACAAAAAACAAGTACAGCACCTTAAGAAGAGAATAGGAGTCAATATTTGTCTTCGATGAGTGAAATAAAATGTTTTGTCAGTTTTCATTGAACATGGTCTAAAATCATGTTTTAGGGAGTTACCCGCCAAAAACGGGTACTGCTCTAGAAGCTGAGATGACATGACAGAATATTTGTGTTTCACATCTTTGAAATATGTTTTAAACAGTTTACAATGAACATGGTATAAAATCATATTTTATCCATTTCACAACGCAACTAGCAGATCACTAGGAATGGACAATATGTGGAGACAACAGATTTGAATGAATATGGTCAAAAACATGTTTTAGGGATTCGCAACACAAAACAAGTACAGCACATTAAGAAGATAAAAGGAGTCAATATTTGTGTTCGATGAGTGAAATAAAATGTTTTGTCAGTTTTCATTGAACATGGTCTAAAATCATGTTTTAGGGAGTTACCCGCCAAAAAACGGGTACTGCTCTAGAAGCTGAGATGACATGACAGAGTAGTTGTGTTTCACATCTTTTAAATACGATTTAAACAATTTACAATGAACATGGTATAAAATAATATTTTATAAATTTTCACAATTCAACTAGCAGATTAGTTGTAATGGCCAAAATGTGGAGACAACAGATTTGAATGAATATGGTCAAAAACATGTTTTAGTGATTTTCAACTAGCAGTGGAAATATGTTTTAAACAGTTTACAATGAACATGGTATAAAATAATATTTTATCAATTTCCACAATTCAACTAGCAGATTAGTTGTAACGGCCAATATGTGGAGACAACAGATTTGAATGAATATGGTCAAAAACATGTTTTAGTGATTTTCAACAAAAAAACTAGTACAGCACCGTAAGAAGAGAACAAGAGTCAATATTTGTATTCGATGAGTGAAATAAAATGTTTTGTCAGTTTTCATTGAACATGGTCTAAAATCATGTTTTAGGGAGTTACCCGCCAAAAACGGGTACTGCTCTAGAAGCTGAGATGACATGACAGAATATTTGTGTTTCACATCTTTGAAATAAGTTTTAAACATGTTTACAATGAACATGGTATAAAATCATATTTTATCAATTTCCACAATTCAACTAGCAGATTAGTTGTAATGGCCAGTATGTGGAGACAACAGATTTGTATGAATATGGTCAAAAAAATGTTTTAGTGATTTTCAACAAAAAACTAGTACAGCACCTTAAGAAGAGAACAGGAGTCAATATTTGTGTTCGATGAGTGAAATATAATGTTTTGTCAGTTTTCATTGAACGTGGTCTAAAATCATGTTTTAGGGAGTTACCCGCCAAAAACGGGTACTGCTCTAGAAGCTGAGATGACATGACAGAGTAGTTGTGTTTCACATCTTTGAAATACGTTTTAAACAGTTTACAATGAACATGGTATAAAATCATATTTTATCCATTTCACAACGCAACTAGCAGATCACTAGGGATGGACAATATGTGGAGAGAACAGATTTGTATGAATATGGTAAAAAAACATGTTTTAGGGATTCGCAACAAAAAAACAAGTACAGCACCTTAAGAAGAGAATAGGAGTCAATATTTGTCTTCGATGAGTGAAATAAAATGTTTTGTCAGTTTTCATTGAACATGGTCTAAAATCATGTTTTAGGGAGTTACCCGCCAAAAACGGGTACTGCTCTAGAAGCTGAGATGACATGACAGAATATTTGTGTTTCACATCTTTGAAATATGTTTTAAACAGTTTACAATGAACATGGTATAAAATCATATTTTATCCATTTCACAACGCAACTAGCAGATCACTAGGAATGGACAATATGTGGAGACAACAGATTTGAATGAATATGGTCAAAAACATGTATTAGGGATTCGCAACAAAAAACAAGTACAGCACATTAAGAAGAGAATAGGAGTCAATATTTGTCTTCGATGAGTGAAATAAAATGTTTTGTCAGTTTTCATTGAACATGGTCTAAAATCATGTTTTAGGGAGTTACCCGCCAAAAACGGGTACTGCTCTAGAAGCTGAGATGACATGACAGAATATTTGTGTTTCACATCTTTGAAATCAGTTTTAAACATGTTTACAATGAACATGGTATAAAATCATATTTTATCAATTTCCACAATTCAACTAGCAGATTAGTTGTAATGGCCAGTATGTGGAGACAACAGATTTGTATGAATATGGTCAAAAACATGTTTTAGTGATTTTCAACTAGCAGTGGAAATATGTTTTAAACAGTTTACAATGAACATGGTATAAAATAATATTTTATCAATTTCCACAATTCAACTAGCAGATTAGTTGTAACGGCCAATATGTGGAGACAACAGATTTGAATGAATATGGTCAAAAACATGTTTTAGTGATTTTCAACAAAAAAACTAGTACAGCACCGTAAGAAGAGAACAAGAGTCAATATTTGTATTCGATGAGTGAAATAAAATGTTTTGTCAGTTTTCATTGAACATGGTCTAAAATCATGTTTTAGGGAGTTACCCGCCAAAAACGGGTACTGCTCTAGAAGCTGAGATGACATGACAGAGTAGTTGTGTTTCACATCTTTGAAATACGTTTTAAACAGTTTACAATGAACATGGTATAAAATCATATTTTATCCATTTCACAACGCAACTAGCAGATCACTAGGAATGGACAATATGTGGAGAGAACAGATTTGTATGAATATGGTAAAAAACATGTTGTAGGGATTCGCAACAAAAAACAAGTACAGCACCTTAAGAAGAGAATAGGAGTCAATATTTGTCTTCGATGAGTGAAATAAAATGTTTTGTCAGTTTTCATTGAACATGGTCTAAAATAATGTTTTAGGGAGTTACCCGCCAAAACGGGTACTGCTCTAGAAGCTGAGATGACATGACAGAATATTTGTGTTTCACATCTTTGAAATAAGTTTTAAACATGTTTACAATGAACATGGTATAAAATCATATTTTATCAATTTCCACAATTCAACTAGCAGATTAGTTGTAATGGCCAAAATCTGGAGAAAACAGATTTGAATGATTATGGTCAAAAACATGTTTTAGTGATTTTCAGCAAAAAACTAGTACAGCAACGTATGGAGAGAACAGGAGTCAATATTAGTGTTCGATGAGTGAAAAAAAATGTTTTGTCATTTTTCATTGAACATTGTCTAAAATCATGTTTTAGGGAGTTACCCGCCAAAAACGGGTACTGCTCTAGAAGCTGAGATGACATGACAGAATATTTGTGTTTCACATCTTTGAAATATGTTTTAAACAGTTTACAATTAACATGGAATGAAATCATATTTTATCTATTTCACAACGCAACTAGCAGATCACTAGGAATGGACAATATGTGGAGACAACAGATTTGAATGAATATGGTCAAAAACATGTTTTAGGGATTCGCAACAAAAACAAATACAGGACCTTAAGAAGATAACAGGAGTCAATAGTTGTGTTCGATGAGTGAAATAAAATGTTTTTTCATTTTTCATTGAACATGGTCTAAAATCATGTTTTAGGGAGTTACCCACCAAAAACGGGTACTGCTCTAGAAGCTGAGATGACAAGACAGAGTATTTGTGTTTCACATCTTTGAAATATGTTGTAAACAGTTTACAATGAACATGGTATAAAATCATATTTTATCCATTTCACAACGCAACTAGAAGATCACTAGGAATGGACTATATGTGGAGACAACAGATTTGAATGAATATGATCAAAAAAATGTTTTAGGGATTCGCAACAAAAAACAAGTACAGGACCTTAAGAAGAGAACAGGAGTCAATATTTGTGTTCGATGAGTGAAATAAAATGTTTTGTCAGTTTTCATTCAACATGGTCTAAAATCATGTTTTAGGGAGTTACCCGCCAAAAACACGTACTGGTCTAGAAGCTGAAATGACACGACAGAGTATTTGTTTTTCACATCTTTGAATATGTTTTAAACAGTTTACAATGAACATGGTATAAAATCATATTTTATCAATTTCCACAATTCAAATAGCAGATTAGTTGTAATGGCCAATATGTGGAGACAACAGATTTGAATGAATATGGTCAAAAACATGTTTTAGTGATTTTCAACAAAAAACTAGTATATCACTGTAAGTAAGAGAACAGGAGTCAATATTTGTGTTCGATGAGTGAAATATAATGTTTTGTCAGTTTTCATTGAACATGGTCTAAAGTCATGTTTTAGGGAGTTACCCGCCAAAAACGGGTACTGCTCTAGAAGCTGAGATGACATGACAGAATATTTGTGTTTCAAATCTTTGAAATATGTTTTAAACATTTTACAATTAACATGGTATAAAATCATATTTTATCAATTTCCACAATTCAACTAGCAGATTTGTTGTATTGGCCAATATGTGGAGACAACAGATTTGAATGAATATGGTCAAAAACATGTTTTAGTGATGTTCAACTAGCAGTGGAAATATGTTTTAAACAGTTTACAATGAACATGGTATAAAATCATATTTTATCTATTTCCACAATTCAACTAGCAGATTAGTTGTAATGGCCAATATGTGGAGACAACAGATTTGAATGAATATGGTCAAAAACATGTTTTAGTGATTTTCAACAAAAAACTAGTACAGCACCGTAAGAAGAGTAAAAGAGTCAATATTTGTGTTCGATGAGTGAAATAAAATGTTTTGTCAGTTTTCATTGAACATGGTCTAAAATCATGTTTTAGGGAGTTACCCGCCAAAAAACGGGTACTGCTCTAGAAGCTGAGATGACATGACAGAGTATTTGTGTTTCACATCTTTTAAATACGATTTAAACAATTTACAATGAACATGGTATAAAATAATATTTTATAAATTTTCACAATTCAACTAGCAGATTAGTTGTAATGGCCAAAATGTGGAGACAACAGATTTGAATGAATATGGTCAAAAACATGTTTTAGTGATTTTCAACTAGCAGTGGAAATATGTTTTAAACAGTTTACAATGAACATGGTATAAAATAATATTTTATCAATTTCCACAATTCAACTAGCAGATTAGTTGTAACGGCCAATATGTGGAGACAACAGATTTGAATGAATATGGTCAAAAACATGTTTTAGTGATTTTCAACAAAAAAACTAGTACAGCACCGTAAGAAGAGAACAAGAGTCAATATTTGTATTCGATGAGTGAAATAAAATGTTTTGTCAGTTTTCATTGAACATGGTCTAAAATCATGTTTTAGGGAGTTACCCGCCAAAAACGGGTACTGCTCTAGAAGCTGAGATGACATGACAGAGTAGTTGTGTTTCACATCTTTGAAATACGTTTTAAACAGTTTACAATGAACATGGTATAAAATCATATTTTATCCATTTCACAACGCAACTAGCAGATCACTAGGAATGGACAATATGTGGAGAGAACAGATTTGTATGAATATGGTAAAAAACATGTTGTAGGGATTCGCAACAAAAAACAAGTACAGCACCTTAAGAAGAGAATAGGAGTCAATATTTGTCTTCGATGAGTGAAATAAAATGTTTTGTCAGTTTTCATTGAACATGGTCTAAAATAATGTTTTAGGGAGTTACCCGCCAAAAACGGGTACTGCTCTAGAAGCTGAGATGACATGACAGAATATTTGTGTTTCACATCTTTGAAATAAGTTTTAAACATGTTGTGACGTCACGAGAGGCTACACAGCTTTCAGCGGGATTGCTCAAGTAGTGCAAGGAGACAAGGTTCAAACAAAACAAGGATTTTATTATAGGTCTTGGGAAATTAACGAAAATATAACAAAATTCTGTTCTCTTGTGGCTCTTTAAGGGTTAACAGTTCAGGGATGTCTCTTCCACATCCAAAGTCATAATTCTCACTCGCTCAGATAACTTTTCCCCAGCCTTACTGTAGTCCACGTTGCAGCTAGTGGCCAACCCAGCAAAAAGTCCTTCCAAATGTCTCTCACGTATTTCCACAGGTGCAGATATCCAAAGGTGAGTATTTCCCAAAGGTAAGTATCTCCAAATCCTTATATTCCTCATGGAAGTGGACGTGCAGCACTCTTGTCCTCCCCAGAACCCAGGTTGGAGACTGTGTCTCTTCCCTTCCCAAACCTTCAGCTCATCAGCTCCTCATTTGTTTCAGCTGCGTGGGAAGATTGGCCATAGAGGGGTGGAGTTCCCGACCATACCAGCAGATGGAGCCATAGCTGTCTGGGTTTGCAGCCACCTCAGGGGGATGTAACGTCCCTCCAGGACACAGCCTCTCGTGACATCACACATCCCCCTCCTCGGGACCGACGTCCTCGTCGGGGTAAAGGCAGCGAAGAAGGCATCACGCCGGGAGAGGGCGTCCGCATTGCCGTGGTGCTTGCCAGCCTGCTCTCTCTTCAACTCCTCCACCTCTAGGACCAGGGACTCAGCCTCCTGTTGTCTCTCCTTGAGTTTCTTACTGAACGCATCAGCCTTGGTTTTAGCAGAGTTTAGCTTCTGTTGAGCAGCTTTCAGTTCCTTCTCTCTCTCTGCCTCCGCATTCTTCATCTTGTTCTCCAACACCTTGTACTTCTCCTCTGCCTTCTTCTGGACCTCCTTACTACTGCGCAGGGTCTCCTCACACTCCTCGATGGTCCTGCGCAGCCTCTCCAGCTCCTCCTGTTGCTTAGGGAAGGAGCTCTGTTGGAGTTTAGCCTGGAGGATATCTAACTCTTCTGTCTTCATGTCTAACTGTTGCTTTAACAAACGATACCTCTCAGCGGTCCCCTTCAGACCAGACAGTTCTTTGTCCAGATTCTGTAGCTCCGTCTCTGTGTCGGTCTGGGCACCTGCCATCCCTATCAGAGCCCGGGCGGGAGTGAGTAACTCGGAGGATTGCACCGGAGCCTTCCCAGGATGAGTCTTGCCTCTCCGTTTCCGAGGTACTCGGGTTATCCTCTCCTGAGACTCTCTCCAGAGTGGGTAAAAGGCTGGGCAGTCTCGTCCAATTAGGACAGGGACGGGGAGGGAATCAACCACCCCCCGCCGTCGTGTGTATGGTTCCCCGTGTGCTGGTCATTGTAAGTTCAGTAATGGGGTATTCTCTGGTGTCCCCATGGACACAGGAAACTGGGAGGACTTTCCCCGGGGTCAGACACGTTGGGCCCACCAAATCCTTACGCACCAGGGTGGCCCGGCTACCAGAATCCAGTAAGGCCTCCACATCATGGTGATTCACAGTTACCGGGCAGGTGGGGGGTCGATCTGGGCCGCCATCTACGACTCCCAAGAGCGAGGCAAAACAGTGTGTGGGTGCTGAGCTGGAGGACTCCGCAGTGGGCATAGGTTCATCGGCTGGTTTCCCACACTGCCAGGAGATATGTCCCATCTCCCCACACCGGTAACACTGTCGAGTTTCCCCCTCCTGGTGTACTCTTCTTGGACCCGCCTGGTTTCTGGCTCCCCCTGGAGCCGGGATAAGTCCTGACGTGGCTGGGTTCGAGACCTTGGGGTCCTTTGGACGGGTTCTTCCCATTTGTGGTGGGGCCGCACTCCTGGGGTCTTTTCGGGAAGCATTCAGCATCTCCGCTGTGGCCTGGTACTTTTCCACAGCTTCCACGGTCAGATCAGCCGTGGTCAAGGCCTGTTGACTGATGAACCGTTTTGCCTCATAAGGCAGGGCGCGTAGGTAACGATCCACCACAACGGCCTCCACCACCGCCGCTGCTGTATTCCTCTGCGGATCCAGCCATTTCCTTGCGATTCGGACCAGTTCATGCATCTGCGCCCGAGGAGGTTGGTCTGGTTGGAAGGTCCAGCTGTGAAAGCGCTGGGCCATACCAAACTTTGTGAGTCCATATCTGCTGAGGATCTCAGACTTCAGGGCATCATAGTCAGTAACCTGGTCAGGGCCCAGGTCCCGGACAGCATTCAGCGATTCCCCGGTTAGAAAGGGGGCTAACAGACCAACCCACTGTTGCTTGGGCCAGGCTTCCCTAGTGGCCGTGGCCTCAAATGCATGCAGGTATGCCTCAATGTCATCGGTAGCTCCCATCTTAGATATAAAGTCACTTGCCTTTATTGGGCGGGTATTTTGGACCACCCTCTGTCTCTGCAACTGCAATTCCTCTGCCTTCAGAAGGTTGGCTTTCTTTTGCTCCTCCAAGAGAGCCACGGTTGCTTGCATCTGGGCTTGCTGGCCAGCAACAAGGGCTTTCAATATGTCCTCCATTTCAGTCGGCAGGGAGCCTACGGCCAACTTGGAAAACTGGGTGATCAAACCTTCGGTATCCTCCTCTGACATGCACTATTAACGCTTGAGCGTGCCCGTATTCACCACCATCTGTGATGTCACGAGAGGCTACACAGCTTTCAGCGGGATTGCTCAAGTAGTGCAAGGAGACAAGGTTCAAACAAAACAAGGATTTTATTATAGGTCTTGGGAAATTAACGAAAATATAACAAAATTCTGTTCTCTTGTGGCTCTTTAAGGGTTAACAGTTCAGGGATGTCTCTTCCACATCCAAAGTCATAATTCTCACTCGCTCAGATAACTTTTCCCCAGCCTTACTGTAGTCCACGTTGCAGCTAGTGGCCAACCCAGCAAAAAGTCCTTCCAAATGTCTCTCACGTATTTCCACAGGTGCAGATATCCAAAGGTGAGTATTTCCCAAAGGTAAGTATCTCCAAATCCTTATATTCCTCATGGAAGTGGACGTGCAGCACTCTTGTCCTCCCCAGAACCCAGGTTGGAGACTGTGTCTCTTCCCTTCCCAAACCTTCAGCTCATCAGCTCCTCATTTGTTTCAGCTGCGTGGGAAGATTGGCCATAGAGGGGTGGAGTTCCCGACCATACCAGCAGATGGAGCCATAGCTGTCTGGGTTTGCAGCCACCTCAGGGGGATGTAACGTCCCTCCAGGACACAGCCTCTCGTGACATCACAATGTTTACAATGAACATGGTATAAAATCATATTTTATCAATTTCCACAATTCAACTAGCAGATTAGTTGTAATGGCCAGTATGTGGAGACAACAGATTTGTATGAATATGGTCAAAAAAATGTTTTAGTGATTTTCAACAAAAAACTAGTACAGCACCTTAAGAAGAGAACAGGAGTCAATATTTGTGTTCGATGAGTGAAATAAAATGTTTTGTCAGTTTTCATTGAACGTGGTCTAAAATCATGTTTTAGGGAGTTACCCGCCAAAAACGGGTACTGCTCTAGAAGCTGAGATGACATGACAGAGTAGTTGTGTTTCACATCTTTGAAATACGTTTTAAACAGTTTACAATGAACATGGTATAAAATCATATTTTATCCATTTCACAACGCAACTAGCAGATCACTAGGGATGGACAATATGTGGAGAGAACAGATTTGTATGAATATGGTAAAAAAACATGTTTTAGGGATTCGCAACAAAAAACAAGTACAGAACCTTAAGAAGAGAATAGGAGTCAATATTTGTCTTCGATGAGTGAAATAAAATGTTTTGTCAGTTTTCATTGAACATGGTCTAAAATCATGTTTTAGGGAGTTACCCGCCAAAAACGGGTACTGCTCTAGAAGCTGAGATGACATGACAGAATATTTGTGTTTCACATCTTTGAAATATGTTTTAAACAGTTTACAATGAACATGGTATAAAATCATATTTTATCCATTTCACAACGCAACTAGCAGATCACTAGGAATGGACAATATGTGGAGACAACAGATTTGAATGAATATGGTCAAAAACATGTATTAGGGATTCGCAACAAAAAACAAGTACAGCACATTAAGAAGAGAATAGGAGTCAATATTTGTCTTCGATGAGTGAAATAAAATGTTTTGTCAGTTTTCATTGAACATGGTCTAAAATCATGTTTTAGGGAGTTACCCGCCAAAAACGGGTACTGCTCTAGAAGCTGAGATGACATGACAGAATATTTGTGTTTCACATCTTTGAAATAAGTTTTAAACATGTTTACAATGAACATGGTATAAAATCATATTTTATCAATTTCCACAATTCAACTAGCAGATTAGTTGTAATGGCCAGTATGTGGAGACAACAGATTTGTATGAATATGGTCAAAAACATGTTTTAGTGATTTTCAACAAAAAACTAATACAGCACCTTAAGAAGAGAACAGGAGTCAATATTTGTGTTCGATGAGTGAAATAAAATGTTTTGACAGTTTTCATTGAACATGGTCTAAAATCATGTTTTAGGGAGTTACACGCCAAAAACGGGTACTGCTCTAGAAGCTGAGATGACAAGACAGAGTATTTGTGTTTCACATCTTTTAAATATGTTTTAAAGAGTTTACAATGAACATGGTATAAAAACATATTTTATCAATTTCCACAATTCAACTAGCAGATTACTAGGAACGGACAATATGTGGAGACAACAGATTTGAATGAATATGGTCAAAAACATGTTTTAGGGATTCACAACAAAAAACAAATACAGCACCTTAAGAAGAGAACAGGAGTCAATATTTGTCTTCGATGAGTGAAATAAAATGTTTTGTCAGTTTTCATTGAACATGGTCTAAAATCATGTTTTAGGGAGTTACCCTCCAAAAATGGGTACTGCTCTAGAAGCTGAGATGACATGACAGAATATTTGTGTTTCACGTCTTTGAAATATGTTATAACCCTCCCGTTGTTCTGTTATTCTGTACACACGCCGTGCCCTTCGTGTCGAACTGTCCCCCTCTCACTAAAGGCCCAATTGGAACATGTGGGACAGTATGCGTGCGAACAGCCTTTGCAGATGTATTTGTTACACCTGGTGCACACCGTGTGTGTTTTACAGTCCTTCTTTGTGGGGCAGACCTGACACCTCTTCCTCTTACTGGGTTGTGCGGGGTCGGGTGCTTGGGCCGGTGCGTGGTCCGGTGCTGTGGGGGCGTGATCCCGGGGCTGATCACGATACGTAGCCCTCTGAACAGCTTTGACGAGCGCCGCAGAGGCTTCGGTGCGAGGGAGACGGTCCCTTCTTTGTATGAACGGAGTCACTAGTGCCTTTTCCCAGCTGCTCGAGGAACACCCTCCTCTTGTTTCGCTTACCAGGCATCCAAGTAGGGTTGAGCTCTCGCCATATGACAAAAGCGTTGTAAGAGGACACATCAAGGATGTTGTGGAAGATGACCAGGGGCCAGCGCGCGGTCATCCTCCTGCAGCTGTAGGTTCCAATCACCTTGTCTAGGTTGTCCACACCTCCCTTGTTGCTGTTGTAGTCTAGGACGATGGCCTGCTTCTTGTCCTGGCGACGGCTAACGTGAGCCTCGGTGTGCAGCGTGCTCAGGAGTAAGACATTCTTGTTTTTCTTTGGCAGGTAGGACACTAGAGCGGTGGTGGGCGTGAAGGCGAACTTGGAGGAGAAGAGGAGCCTGTCCTTTGAGGTGAGCAGCGCCTGCGGGAGCTCTGGCTTGTTCTTTCTGACTGTGCCGACCACGGTGACGTTCCTCCTCAGGAGCTGGCGCGCGAGCTCGTATGAGGTGAAGAAATTGTCGCAGGTGACGTTGTGACCCCTGAGTCCCTGCGTCAAATCGAGCACAACCCTCATCCCCTGGTTCTTCTCGGGGCCTCCGCATGTGGCCTTCCCGGTGTAGACCTGCATCTTCCAGGCGTAGCTGGATTTGGAGTCGCAGGCCACCCAGGTCTTGATGCCGTATTTGGCCGGCTTGCTTGGAATATACTGGCGGAAAGGACATCGGCCTGGAGGAGAGAGAGAGAGAGAGAGAGAGAGAGAGAGAGAGAGAGAGAGAGAGCGAGAGAGAGAGAGAGAGAGAGGAGATTAGCTTTAGCGTGTTGTGTTGTGTACAGTGTTGTTGTGCTCTTGTACGGTGTTGTTGGCCCGGCACACCTCTGAAAGGGACCAGTTGCTCGTCCACCGTCACGTCGGGCCCGGGGTTGTAGAGGAGCGGCAGCCTCTCGACCCACTTGTCCCAGACCTCTCTCACGGCTGCAAGTTTGTCACCGCCGCCTGCTGCGCGTCTCTCGGCTCTGGTCTGGCAGTCGTCGAAGCGAAGGAGTCTCGAGTAAGCGTGAAAGACTTTGAGCGGCATGGTTGCGCGGAAAATGGTCCTTCCGCTCTCGGCGTCCCAGAGACTAGAGGCTGCTTCGCCTCGGGACCTGTACACGCCGGCTAGGATGAGCAGCCCTACGTAGGCTCGCAGGTCTGTGGAGTCCATCGCTTTCCAGCGGCCGCCGCGGTCGCGGTCGTGGTCTTCGTGGTCGTCGGCGTAGTAGCGGTGGTCGTCGTCGCCGCAGCCGTCGCCGTCGCCTCGGGCTCCGTATTTTCGAACGCCCTCCAGATTGGTCATCTCCAGGATGATGTTTTCTATCTCGGGTGTGAAAAACAAGCGGAACGTGGAGAGGATGTCGCGGGCTTGGCCTACGGTCTGCCTAATAGGCCCGGGCCTCATGTCCTCCGGCACCTCAGCAACCGGCCTGTTGCTTTTTGCCGCTGCGGCGGCCCCTCCGACGCCCCGATTGTTGTCACAGGGCACCGAGCACCATTGGATTTGGCCGTTTCTCGACATGAATGTCTCTCTTTCCACTCAAGGGATATCGTGTTGTGTTCTGGGGCTGATGCGGCGGCGGCAGCGGCGGCGGTCTCCTCGCTCTCCTTCACCTTCACCTTCCCCTTGTTCTTCTCCTTGTTCTTCTTCTTCTTGTTGGTCGTCGTCGTCGTCGTTGTGGTCATCTTCGTCGTCGTTGTTGTCGTCGTCATTGTCTCGTTCGTCTTCTACGCCTTGGCCTTCTTCTACTTGGACATCGTCCTCGTCGTCGTCATCGTCGGCGTCTGCGGCTGCGGCGTCGTAGTCGTCGTCGTCGTCCTCTGTGGTCTCCTCGTCCTCTGGGTTGTATTCCTCCCCTTCTTCTTCTTCGGACGCTTCCTCGTCTGCTTCCTCGTCGCAGTCAGAGTCATTGGAAAATAAATGTTCTAGGACCTGTTTGGCCATGAAACGCACAGCACTCATAATAGCTTCGGCACCCAGGCTGGGTGAAGTCCCCAAGACCTCTCTCTTCTGGACGTGTCCGGACATGCCACGGAGGCAATATTAGTAGTAGTAGTAGTAGTAGTAGTAGTAGTAGTAGTAGTAGTAGTAGTAGTAGTTGTAGTTGTAGTTGTAGTTGTTCTTGGTGTTTGTTTACGGCTTACCTAGTAGCTCTGGCTCAGAGCTTATGCCTCTAACGTGTAGCCTGGGTCATTTTGACCCCGGGCAGGACAAGACAGGACAACGCTAGGGGTTATACAGCAACTCGCTCTAACACTCTGACACGTAGCCTTGGTCTTTTTGACCCGGACAGGACAGCGGGAGGGGATATACAGCCACTAGCTCTAACACCTAGGCTCTGACACGTAGCCTGGGTCCTTTTGACCCGGACAGGACAGGACAGCACAGCGGGAGGAGATATACAGCCACTAGCTCTAACACATAGGCACTGACACGTAGCCTGGGTCCTTTTGACCCGGACAGGACAGGACAGCGGGAGGAGATATACAGCCACTAGCTCTAACACATAGGCACTGACACGTAGCCTGGGTCTTTTTGACCCCGGACAAGACAGGACAACGCGAGGGGTTATACAGCCACTCGCTCTAACACGTAGGCTCTAACACGTAGCCTGGGTCGTTTTGACCCCAGCCAGGACAGGACTGGACTGGACTGGACAACGTTAGGGGTTATACAGCCTCTCACTCTAACACGTAGCCTGGGTCTTTTTGACCCCGGACAAGACAGGACAACGCTAGGGGTTATACAGCCACTCGCTCTAACATGTAGGCTCTAACACGTAGGCTCTAACACATAGCCTGGGTCGTTTTGACCCCAGCCAGGACAGGACAGGACAACGCTAGGGGTCATACAGCCACTCGCTCTAACACTCTAACACGTAGCCTGGGTCTTTTTGACCCGGACAGGACAGCAGGAGGGGATATACAGCCACTCGCTCTAACACCTAGGCTCTGACACGTAGCCTGGGTCTTTTTGACCCCGGAAAGGACAACGCTAGGGGTTATACAGCCACTCGCTCTAACACGTAGCCTGGGTCGTTTTGACCCCAGCCAGGACAGGACTGGACTGGACAACGCTAGGGGTTATACAGCCACTCACTCTAACACGTAGCCTGGGTCTTTTTGACCCAGACAGGACAACGGGAGGGTTATCAAAGACCTATCATTTTACAGTGGTACAATGCCGACATCTAGTGGTCATACAACATACAGGGTGAACGAAAACACATGCAAACGCAACGCATAACCGCAAGGGGTGCTTCACCGGCTTGTGGACTGTGCTTTTCTAATAACTAATAGCTTTTCTAACACGCTGTCCTTGGACAGTTGAATGGAACCTAGATTAGGCTTCACTGAGCATTGCAATGATCATGAGCACATTTACCTAGGTGTGCTTGTGTGTGCATTCTCATCGTCTCCCCCTAGCGTTCCTATAGTGTCCTTACCTATTCAGGCATAGGCAATAGCGGCTGCAATGATCTGACACAAGTGTAATGAATATGCTAGTTCGGATATGATAGCAATGACGGAGAGACAGATCTAAAGGATAAATAAACATAAACAATGAAATGAGAGACACAGACATGTTCAATGACATGTTTAGTTGTTTACGTTTATTCGGTGTCATTGACATACAACATGCTGTACGGGGAACTGGGGTTGGTATTAGTGATCGGCCTCAGCTGTTGCTAGATCCAGGGTCCAGGAAATCTTGTGGTGTTGGTTGTTTCCAACGATGACTGTTGCCCCTGTCATGTTCTTTACTTTTAGTCTTGTGAAGGTTGGACTACGAGTCGCTGCGGTGCTGCAAATTGCACGTGTCTCACGGGGTAGTCAGACAAGCTTTTCACTGACGGGTCGACGTAGCTCGCAAGCATGGCTAACAGAGAGTCGACATGGTGGTAGTGTGTCAACTCTAGGTACATGGGTCTTGTGAAGGGACTGTCCTTGGGTCCTATCATTGCATTGACTCCGTCACGGCTGAGGGATTCCACATTGACACGGTCCAGGGTTTCCTTCTCGTGATCTGTCAGGGTCCTGTTCTTCAAGAGGAGACAGTTGTACCAGGAGGCCATTGCGTTAGTCGATTCGGTGGGTGATCCTGGTGTAGATTACTGGTGGCGATGTAGGAGTGTATAGGAGGTCTGCTTGGGTTATCCGAGGTGGGTTTGATGAGAGCGCCGAGCGAGTTGTTGTCACAGTGATCGACTGGGCAGAGTTTGCTGTGCCCAGATAAGGTTTCCCCAGAGGAGCGCTCAGTGACAATCGCTCTCGAGCTTAACCCGTATATAGTTCCTCATGCGGTCCCGGTGATTTTCGTCTAGACATCTAGATATTGACGGCTCTAACTGACGTATCCTCCTTTGGAACCGTTTGGTATTGACTGCAACCCACATCCAATATGATGAGCGTGCCTCCCTGGAGTCTTCCGACATGGATACGAACTGTACCTGGCCTATGGGGTTGCTGAACTGTACACTGCTGTGTTGGTCTTGTTGCTTCTTGTTGTTCTTCTCATTCACGGTCGTCTCCACTTGATCCTCGCCCGGTACCGGGTAACGTCCGCGTCTGCGTCTGCGTCCGCGTCTGCGTCCGCGTCTGCGTCTGCGTCGTGGACGCGTTTCTTGATTTGACCACTCGTTTAGCACGTCACACAGGGCATTGCATTGGGATGTCATGGAGGATTGGGCTGTCTCGGTAGAGAGGTTGTGATCGTTGTGCCCCGAGCACTGTTTCTTGGTAATCGGTCTGTGTTTAGGTCTGTGTGTATCGATATTGGACTCGTGAGACATCATGTATGCTGTTCGAAACCTAATGACTCGGTTCTATGATTATACTGTAGCGTCTATGGGATCCGTGTGTGTGTGTGTGTATGGTTATGGTAGGGTGGTGTGAGATGTATTAATGTGTGCCATTCGCATGTAAATATATACGTCCGTACACACTGCACGCATAGCCCTATAGTGAAGGTCTTTACACAGTCTACCACTATCCTATCTGCCACGCTTGTCCGGTTGGAATAAAGACGTGGCGTGAGTCGGTAATATGTACCCACCTCATGTACGCTTTCATATTATCCCTACCTACACCTGTGACTGTTGTCTATGTGACTGTTGTCTATGTTCCTATGCATAGTATTGTTATGTTGAAGTGATGAACCTGTGTCAATAAAGGATACACCAGAGGCTAAGACGATTTGTTCCTTGTCATTTATTCACTGTCATTTACTCATATTTACACCACAAACACATATATATATTTCAGGTTGAAATGCACACGGGAGGGTAGTCCACTAGTGGGACACGTAATGTTCATCGCCAACAACGAAGTAACAAAGGCACAATAGGGACAACATGTGTTAAGCTACACAACTGATTTTACATTGTAAGGAGACCTAGGGTCTATCCATGAGGGACAGTGTCAAGATTGTTTGCATTCCTTCTGAAGCTCCGGGTCTTGTAGACAGCTTTGTGTTTCGGGCGATGCAGATCTTTACACCGGGGACTGGGGCTGTAAACACAACGCACAACACCGTGCACAACGCTCAACATACTCTGGGTTCCATGAAAATATCACTACTATAGCCATACCAAACGGTCTGGTTAAGGTCTAGCGCTACCATCCCCTCGGTTCTCAGCTCAGACAGAGGTGGAGATTACAGAGACGATGGATGGAGGTCCTTACATGAAGCTGGACTGCGAATTGAAAGGGTTGACGTTTCTGCTGCTCATGTAGTCTCGAGCTGAGGAGGGTATGGTCACCGCATCCGGGATGTCTCTCTGACAATCAACCGGGATCCTTTCGTGCTTCCCCTTTAGGATGGTAGATGTCAGCACCATGGTCACCACGTACATGAGGTAGATTATGATATTGAACACGGCGATAGCGCACTCCATGTTATGCAACCTCTGCTGGTTGCTGATCAGAGGTCGGTACAGCAACTCCATGCAGCCTGCGATCACGGCCATGAACAGCTCAATGTTCATCATGATCAGGCACGTCAGCACGGTCCTGGTGCTCTTGGTAGACTCCGGACCCCCATAGGAGCCCTCGGAGTCGTCCAGTTTCCTTTTGCTCTTGGCTGCGAAGTAGCTGAGCCCTATGCTCACCACCATGGCCAGGCAACCGAGCGTGATGAGGGCTATCCCCACGTGGATGTAGGCATACTGGTATTCGGGTTTGCCTTCGGAAGGAGGCGACTGCGTTGCGGCTGAGTCCAGCCGGCCCGTGGTCCTGGTAACGTGCCTGTTGTCAATGAAGTAGAGAACGTTGTTGGGAATGGTGAGAAATCCCACGATGAGAGAGGTGATGACTGCAATGGCACCTCCCAGCTTGCCCCTGAAACGGACCTTGCTCAGCATGGGGCCGTTAGGTACCGTTGACATTCTGCTGTTAAACAGATCTTTGCTCTTGGATATCAATGACTCGAAGCCTCCAAGGCTTGGTTTCTTGCGATTCATATCTCTTGTAGGGGATCGCTGGCCTCCTCCCTGGGTTCCTAGGTTACCCAGGTTCTGTTTGTCCTTCCTTACTTACTCACGTTGCGAGACTGGAAGTGCCCGAACGGTCCTCTTTTCTGTGGTTTTGTTTCTCAATGGGATCCGGTTATAGTATCAGCCTACCAATCCTTGAACATTTAATACAATGAAGCTCCACGACCCCGTGATCGAGTTCTTAGGCTCAGGAGGTGAACGATGTGCGAAGTCTACAGGCGACCACCGTTGGTACAAGGTTCAGGGTATCACCAAAACCATACACTCCATGGTGTACTGCAGGAAGCGGGCATCCGGTCACAACATGATAAGCATGGATCTGTTCACCAGGGTTGTAAAGGACCTGAACGCCAACCCGGAGAGCTCGCTCCAGTGGGTGCCTGAGTATGTAAGAAACCTGAATGCTCCCGAGTCCAAGGGCACCAAGTTCACAGAAGCCCTGCTGCAACTGGTGAGGTCTAAAGCCCTGACCCCAGATGTTTGCAGACGCCTGTGGGACAGGAGCTGTATGTCCACCGGTATAGGCGTTGCGGTAGACGCACAGTGCAAGGACGTGTTCAACGGAAAGAAGAAGATAAGTGACAAGGGGCCCGTGTCTCGCCTCATTCTCACACAGCTCGAGGCCCTGTGCCTGACTCCCATTTGCGCAGGCCTCAAGGTTGCCGGTTTGCCCACGCCCGATATGTTCGGTGAACCCGGATCCTACACGTACCACAACGGCTGTACGCGAGGCTGCAAGGCAATCCGTGACACATGGGGCTCCTACACCGAGGTGGACCTTGTTGCCCACGACACAGTAAATGACAACATAACGCTGCTGGAGCTCAAGACCAGGAACAACGACATTATCGACCAGACTACCCTGTGGCGATACAACACTCAGCTGTGGCTGACCTGGGTGATGTTCTCGCTCATGTACCCGAGCATGGCAGAGCGGTCAGCCGCATACCTTGTGATAATCAGACCGGGGACCAACCAGGTTACCGTACGGAGTTGTTTAAGGCCCACGATATATAAAAGTATACGCACCAAGTTCCCGTGGCTCAACTGTTTCTGCACCCAGGTGCTTAATTGTCTAGCCCCTATGTGTGTGAACATGAGAGTCGAAACTCAGCTGGCCTCCTCGGCAAGTAGACGGGTATCCTGAGTAGACCCTAAAGACCTGTGATATAAGAACATAATGTTCAACCAGGAAAAAATTAAAAACAGGAATACTGTAGATGCGCAATTGACCTGGGTTTCGGATGATGTCTCTCGTGTTGAAATCGACCAAGATCACGACAATGAAGATCACGGCTAAGAGGAATAAACGTACATGCGGTGTACATTTTACATGTTCTCTATGTATAGTCCTTTAGCAGGACTCTCCCTACGCCACAACACCACAGCAGCAACCAAGGACCAAGGAAAACACTTACCGAACCAGGACTAACATCTCCACACGTAGAGCGTTTAGCCCAACTAGGGCTCATTTGACCAACCCCGGGCTCCTAGCCTAGAGCATTTGTCAAAGGGTGCATAACCACATCCAACCAAGGTGTGTACTGGGCTTAAATGTGGGCCAGGTTAGACTGTCCGTGTGCACAGACTATAGACCTACTCCATTTGGCTGTTACTCGATCGGATAACGCTTTGAACCGAAATGGGGTTGAAACACAAGGCTATCCACGCAATGCTCGCAAACCCTCACCTAGCACCGTTCGAATTGATCGACAGACCCTGCAAGCGACAGGATTGGACTCTGATAGACCATCTCATGGTAATCCACAAAGTGAAGGAAAGTGACTACATCGAGGGTGATTCTCAGGCGTCCATAGTGAACATGGCCAGAACTCTGGCGCTTTGCTACATCTCTGAGACTGCAGCCAGCCTGTGTGTAGTGCTCGTAAAGAACGGCTCCGTGGCCCAGAAACCATCCGTAAGGGAGATCAGACTCAACTGAACCCCTGTACCTCACATAGAGTTCTGTAAGCGTAATCTGTGCACCATAGAATACACCATGATGAAGCTGTTGGCCGACATGGGTATGAAAAACGACTTGTTTCTAGTGACCGGTGCCAAGGGAGACTCCTCCGAGGGCGAGCTCCTACAGGGAACCTCGGTCGATAACCTGGTGTCTTTCCACCAGAAGTACCTGGAGTACTGGGAGTGCCAGGACGACATGATATTCGCAAACATGCTCGACCGTTTCGAAGATCTGAATCCCGCAGAGTGTCAACTCTCCGCCGTAGATCCCGCAGACGGCTTGATAGACAGACCAGAGGGACTCGAGGGCGTCTTTGCGGCGACCTTCGCGGACCCCGAGACTATACAAGTGTCTGAATTGCAGGACGCGTGTCTATGGTGTACCACCACAGAGGCCGACACGCTGCTCGTGGAGTTGGCAAACATTCTGAAGGGTAGTGTGACCGTGTGCACCGGAGATTCAGATGTGGTGGCCGTGCTGACGGCTTGCGGCCGCAAGGGCATTACCATGAGGCTAGAAAACAAGAGCTACCACGAGGATCGAGACATGCACATATCAACCTTTGGAGAGCTGCTGTTTGCCATTCCCGAACACAGCACCCAAAGAAACATGGCGTTTGGGGAGCTGGCTTCGAGCGAGGATATGTTCCGAGTGCTTTCCGACATCTCAGCGGAGGAAGAATACCTGCTCCCGGGACCTCGAAAACAACACGACGCTTTCGAGGTAATTCTGGATGATCACGGCAATGTCAACTTTAAGGAGAAACTAGCTAGGTACCTTTACCTAGGCGGGATCAGGGGATCTCTCTACTGCACCTTTCTGTATAGGTTCTTTGAGTCAACCGCCCGGAACAGATTGCACGGTTTGGCCCTGGCTGTAAACAACAGCCGTCTCTGTGCCGAAACAGCCTGTTATATCTTCGAAACCCTGTGCCCCACATCTGACGAGAGTCCGCTATCGAGATCCGAATCGGATAACCCCCCGTCTACCGGCGAGAAGAGGACGATCTCCTGTGTCGAGGGACACCAAGTCCCCGACCTCTACCTAGACAAAGACGCAGAATATAAGGTGGTCCTGATGAAAGAACAGAAAAAGGTAATGAATTGCCTCAAGCGGTTGAGTAAAGCGTACATGAACGGGATGATACCGAGGGGCAGTTACAGACATTTCTTGAGGTTGAACCGATCAGGGCCCCACTTTTACATGCGCGTGAAAGGAGATGTACTCCGAGACGAGACAGACCGAACGGAAAAGCTGGTTTTCATGATTCTATGTGGGACCGATTACAACATCGTTCCTATGGGACTAGGGATGAAGAGATTGCTGACCGGAGTGGTGACCAACTACCAGTCATTTTCGTCTTGGTGCAAAGAGATGAAGATGCTACTGTGGGGAGCAGGATCTCCTCGGGAGTGTGACTATCACACTATGGGTATGAAGCTGGCTGATTTCACAAAGATCCCAACAAAGACCCGGTCTAGGTAATGGACAGAGTTGAATTGCGGATTAATGGCTAAGACCATGAAATATGTCTGGGAATTGTGGAACCTGGAGAGGCCTAGACACGGACCCAAGTATGGGTTCTCTGTACACGACGGCGGTGGCATAGTCCGCTTTGACTGTGACGCCTCTAATGAAATGGAACCTTGAGGCCGTGATGATGATGTTTTACATGCTGTTCTATATGGACAGCAGAGGATGTGAGGTGACTGTGGTCTGTCTGTACGAAGTGTGTTATGCTGTATACAATAAACTCTATCATACCTATCTGACTGAAATACATCTAGTCTCTTACTCTAGTCTCTTACTTATAAAGCTTGTCATTTGATAAGGTCTGGAACATCACGGGGCCCTTGTCAATGTGCACCACATGTGCCGTAATGTGGACAGTACTGAGGACAACATACGATAACATAGATATGACAATATGTATAGGATATACTATACTCGCTAAGGTATACGTGCACATGCAATAACATCTTCTCTGAATGGTCTGAATGGTGTAGTAGATGCACACATACCCATGCTTGGATATATGAGCGAGGATGGACCCAAGATAGGCTGGCATATCAGACCACTTACCACTGTTAGACTGCCTTTGACAATGGAATAATTGTATGGATGTAACCCTCTGGCCTTGAAATGAACAAGGAGACACAGGTGTTTCACTCTTTCCACTCACAGGTGTTTATTTCGTTTGTAGTACACAGATCTTGGTTGGTTTGGTAAAGGACTCAGCTCTACTAGTCAGGCACTACATAACACAAATACATATTTCATAGACATTTTTGGCATATCAAACACATGCATGTTAAATGAAAACACTACCAAGGAGATGAAACTCCTATTGGCCTCAGGGACCGTAGTGAAGGGTGTCTTGCCCCTGAACAGTTGTTCCAGTTTATTAATCAATGCCATGTGATCATTTCGGTTTACACGGAACTCTGATTCTTCTTCAGGAAGCAGTTGACCATGATCAATCAGTACTTCTATTGCGGGCATGATACAAGTGATCGTCTGGGTGTAGGAACACATCGCAGACATAGACAGTAAATCGTAGACTCTACCACCAAGTGCGCGTTGCACCTGGGTTGTGAAGTTATATTCGGGAGGATCCGTCCTGACTGAAACAGACACACAGACACATAGAGTACCAGGTTAAGAGCGAGTCATGATCAACATATCCAGGCCTTGACTTCACAGTACAGTTGTTTGCACTCACCGAATTTTTCCCTTGGTCCGCACATTGACAGGTCATCATATAGGTAGCGATCTCTCTCACGTATAACCTCGAGGAATCCAATCGCCCGTTCCTCGGTCTTGAGGCAGTGGTCGATTAACTTGTACATCGTGGTGACCGTATTGGTCTTACTGTCATATGACCTGAGTGTATGCCCAGCATCCGGGTATCGCGTGAGGACTTGTTTAATGGTACCTCCGATCACTGTATGCCGCTCTGCTATGTCATCCTTGAACCGCTCCAATGTATTACGATACTCCATTATACAGGCTGATGTTGTTTGTGACCGTGAATGTATATGTGGTAAAGAGGTTACTCCTTCATATGTGTGACTGTGAATGTATATGTGGTAATGCGTTAATCCTTCATATATTTACCTCATGTCTGGATGAATGGTCTAGTAGAGGTACCCCTGTTTGGATACAAGAGCCATGAGCTTGGATGTACCCAAACTCTGCTGAAATATCAGCACCTTTGCCAATTGCATACTTGTATAATGTTTGTGGTTACTCAATACATCATAGGCTAATGAACATCCACAGGCATTATGTGTAGTGAGGTATTCCATCATTTATTTTGTCTCACACATATAAATACAGCAAGGACATGATGACTACAGATATATGTTGTATATAGTGTATTGTATGTACATCCGACAGTTGTGTTGGTGAGAAGAAGAAGAAGAAGAAAAGTCCCAGGGTGTAGAAGGGCTAGGCCGAACGCTGTCTTCCTAACCACGGGTCCCGGTGTCACACGATCTTTTCAGGTTCTGTAGAGTGACACACAGAGTGGGAGTGAGACAACCGTAACCGGACCACTGGTCACAGTTGCTGCTTTTATATGTACGAACGTAAGATGTCCTTACCCCTTTCCACAGCTTCGATCACCGACAAATCTGTAGCGCAGATGACATGTTCGTCCTCCTGCATGTTTGTCACATCATACCTCGTATCGCCAAACGAACAGGTTTTGGGAACGTACACAGGGTGGTACAAAGGTGAATGTGGACTCGAACATGGTTTATAAATACGGGACCGTCTGCTACGGGTCCAGTAGGTGATCAGCACCAGCCCAAAAACAATTAACAATGGAGCCCCGATCAAGCTGATTTTGAGCCACACGTCTTTGTTGTTACTCCACCAAGACTTAGTACTGTAGTAGTTGTAGGAGTCAACCATTGTGTCAACTATTGTGAAGAGCTGAGAGCCCACTACTTTGTGCAGCTTACTTGAATCCAAATATCATGCCCTAGACATATACATTTTTTTTTTACCGATTGTTAGTAGTTTAGCCAACCCCACACCTGCACTGACAGTTGTTTCTTTTATGTCTGCTTTGACAATGACCACTCGCCACACACTATCAGTATATAAAGAATTAATTCATTTTAATATACACAGGTGGCACATACATCGTGACAGTACATTGGAACCGCATTGCAAGCAAATAGCCTTCAGTGTTGTCCATGTTTTAAACAGTGTGCGGTGTCGTTGCAGCTCCATTAAAATCGGTGTAGTCACCCGGGATCACTGTGTTGTTGATCTGTCCGCAGCTGAGGTCAGTTCCACAACCAGGTCAATTTCCTCAAGATAGGTGAAGATCAGACTCATCACAACCAATGTGCGTTTTTGGTGATGGGATACAATCATGTCTGCTAGGTTACAAACGTCTAGCCTCTCACTACGTCCGTAGGGAATACGCTCATACCCCTTGATGATTTCCCATGTCAGCAACAGTTTCACTCGTTTCACAGTAGCATCACTGAGGTTCCACATTGTGTCTTCAAATAATGTCTTTATCTCCGGGTTCCAACGCATATCATACTTCACAAGTTTCTCAAGGCCGTGAGCCTCGAGATCCGACACTTTGAAGTCAGGGTTGTGCCTTTTGAGTATGTGGACCAGAACATCCCAGGCTACATTATTGTTCAGGTAGGCCTCCATCATATCGATCAGCTTCTCTGGGTGTTTCATATCAGGCCTTGGCTTCCTTTTCATCATGGCAATGCTGTCTGTCAGTTTACCATTTAGGCCAAGACCTTTGTGGTCTTGTATAGCTGCCACGACTTTATCATAGACATCTTTATGTCTCATTAGGTAGTTGGCCATTTTGAACTTCTGAGTCAGTTCCATTCTGTGTGTCTGCTGTGGCCTCTCAGAGAGCTGGACATGCAACTGTGTAAATACTGTATGTGATCCTGTTATATCGTTGTATCGGTCCTCCAACCCTGTGTAATACATCCAGACCTTACCGCATGGTGAGAGACAAAGTGGAAAGTGGACAAAGTCTAGAGGTCCCATAGATGCTGATACTTACCATCTATACATCTCGACCTAGGTTCATGTAGACTACCCACAGTTGCAAGTCATGGCTGTACACGTATACCTCAAGAGATGGAATCAATGTCACCTGAGTGACAAACTCAAGGATGTCCCATTCGATAGGTTCCTAGCCACCCCAAACAAACAGGTGATGGCTGAACACTGAGAAGTTTTCGCTAAGCACCATCGGAACCTGTGCGATACTCTACGAAAACCGCTGATGCAGAAACTGTTGGTAGATCGGACAGACGCTGTTACACCTACGCCATGGAAAAGTACAGGCACAGATCTCAGCGGTCTAGCGTCGACCATGAAGAGACTATCGGTCAAGGATCGACTGGGCGTCCAGAGAATATTCTTCAACTCTTCACCCCTTGACACAGACATGGGTTCCACTGTCACCAACTGTGAGCGACGTGTCTCCGCAAGGGACCGAATGGGAGTCCCGTGGAGAGCCAACAACTGGAGGCGAGAGAGAGGATTCAGATTGAGACCGGTGCACAGGATGGGTAACAAGCACTCTGAGTGTACTGGTACCAACATGGTCACTGGCAGACACAGTAGCCATAGAGCTCACCCTCATCGACCTCACCCTCATAGAGAACGTTCACGTCGAGGCGGATACCCTGGGCACAGAGCTAAAATGTTGAGATTCAGAAACACCTACAATGACTGACCTGATAATGGCAGACTGAGGGCGCAGCACTCAGGCATATGCGTATGTGTGACCGGGTCCTTTTAATGTGACAATATGTGAAAATAAAATGATGTCTACACAGAGGTGTGACTGTGAGCAGTTTATTTATTTCAATTCATTCTTTACATGTCAATGCAATACTCGACAGTACACTACATAGGGATAGATATACCAAATCTCCACTCACTACACACAGTCAAAAGTGGTGTATATAAAGGTGTGTATTCAACATGTATATTCTAAATTGACATTCACAAAAGAGGACATCAAACGTGCCTATCTAACTGCCTATCACAGAGAAAGACAGTCCATCCCTTGGGGAGTGTGGAGCTTTAGCACTTCAGCCCAGTCCTGTAGCCTTCTGAATGTGTCAACAATCTTCTTCCATCATGCTGACCAACATCTCTGACAGGGCAAGGGGATACACGTACCCCTCTTCCAGCTCTGGTGTAGCTGTCCTGCTGACCAACATCTCTGACAGGCCAAGGGGATACACGTACCCCTCTTCCGGATCTGATGTGGCTGTCCTGGGAACCCCACAGCTCCAGATCATCGGCATCGTGTAGGTCCAACTACTCTGGGGATTGGAACCCACCCGACGGTGGTGTTGGTAGAAGCAGGTTGAGCCGAAGCGACACATCCCACGGCCTTCATCGAAGTATCGGCACGGTTTACTCGCCATGTAGTCATTGTACCTCTGGATCAGTTTCTGCTTCTCGTCTTTATCTTCGACCCAGTGGTCACTTGGGATGTAAAAGCTCGATCTGGTTCTACACGCTGGGCACAATTTAACGTGTTTGGCATCGAGGAATGTCACACTCCTCCATGTGCGGATGCACCCCAAACAAAAACAGTGGGCACAGTTGGCCAGAATTCCGAATCTCCGCTCCCTCGGATTGTCTTTGTTCAACACCACATCCAGGCACACACAACACACCTTGTCTCTACTGCGCTGGATGGCAATGGGGATGCCCTCGTGAGCCTCGATGTGTGTCTCTGAGAGCTGTCTCTCCACTTTTGCGAGCTCACTCGGACCACGGTAAGGTTGTCCCTGACCACACTCTGCAACCTTTACCCAGTCCGTCACATCTTGCCCCGTGGATGTTGCTGCTGCCATTGCCATTGCCATTGCTATCTTTAGGGATTAGCCTGGCTGTTGTGAACAGTACCACAGTTAGTGGTAGTAAAGTAAACGAATGTCTCCA
The DNA here is from genome assembly GCF_020615455.1 of Coregonus clupeaformis. Lineage (NCBI taxonomy): Eukaryota > Metazoa > Chordata > Actinopteri > Salmoniformes > Salmonidae > Coregonus > Coregonus clupeaformis. The sequence goes on from NW_025533653.1 coordinate 513,039, forward strand.
ACCATGGACAGGGTATCAACCCATGCTAACAAGGAGTGTTGTCTATTGTGTGGTATTACATTGACTAAGGGCTACATAGTCTATTGTGACTATTAGAATTGCAATGGTCCGTACCAATGTCATTGGTACACACCGGATGGTACTAGGTGTCGATGTGTACCGTTTGTTAAGTGTACACGTTTTAACCCCTCAAAATTCATCCTCACTCTCCACGTTTGAATCATAACATCCTTTGAGAAACACAGTTCTTGGTTTAGTATCTGGCTTACGATCCGGACCTTTGAAAGGTTTGCCATGTATCTTGCCTCTATATCGCTGATCTGTCAGGTCTGGATACAATTGGTTGTTGTTGCTTTGCAACTGGAGCCCTTGATAATTTTGCTTGGTGTAGTCCATCTCTTGCGTATACTCTCGAACCGAGTGTGGTGGCTGCTGTTGTAATGTCTTCTGCGGAAGACCGTGCTGCCGAAGCTGTGGATACCGATCATTGTCCTGAGTCTGGGGTAGCTGCTGATGCGGCTGCTGAGGCTGCTGCTGAGGTGGCTGCTGAGGTGGCTGCTGATATGGCTGCTGATGTGGCTGCTGAGGTGGGCACTGCTGATGCTGTAAAGGTTGGGGTAGCTGCTTAGGCGGTTGCCGGGGAAGGTAATGGGGGATCCTGCTAAAGAAATTGCCTTCTGGGATAGGTGGAGCAGAAGAGTAGGTTGTACACATTCTATTCTGGAGCCAGCCCAGTGGTACATCCACTAAGGGAGCTGAGATGTTCTTGGGTTCAAACAGTGATACATGGATCAGGCAGTTAGACCCCAATCCCTGCTGGTTGTATGGCTTAGGGCATGCTGAGCTAATGCAATACCGAAACAACAGATATATGTAGTATCTGGACAGTTTGCCAGCCTCAAACAATACCAATGACACCGGGACCTACTGCAGCATCAACAGCGTTGTCCAGTGCCTGTACGGGACACCCGAGGTGCGGGATCTCATTCGGCAAGTAAACGAGCATGATTACGGAGCTCCTAATACTGTGACAGTGGCAGCAAGGCTCAGGCGTCAGATCTACGAGATGAGCAAAAAACGACCTGTTACCGTGCGACCCGCGCATTCTCATAGACTCAATGAGAGCGTACAGCGGAGTCTCGTTAGACGTTCAGGAAGACACGGACGTGGTCTTCAAATCTATCATCAACGCTCTAGCGGAAGGCTGTGGACCCGCTAAATTGGTAGGGACATTGTGGGACAATGACTATGAGGAACGCGTGAGATGCCTCCGTTGTAACACTGTTCAGTCCATACGCAATAAGGATAACACAATCCCCGTGTTCATTGAGGACAATCTACCCATCGGGCTGCAGGAATATATCAAACAGTACTGTGACAAGACGCTCAGGATGTGTGACTACAATTGTGCATAATGCACACAATAGAACCCAGATGGAAATCACCAGCAAGGTATTGACAATACCCCCGGTTGTAATATAATATAATATAATATGCCATTTAGCAGACGCTTTTATCCAAAGCGACTTACAGTCATGCGTGCATACATTTTTGTGTATGGGTGGTCCCGGGGATCGAACCCACTACCTTGGCGTTACAAGCGCCGTGCTCTACCAGCTGAGCTACAGAGGACCACGACACGTCATGTTGTGTGTATGAGGATATGCTGGGTTAAAAACATTGGCAGAGATACCGCTGACATAGTGAAGGTGGAGAAGCGCTTTGCGTTCCCGGAGACTGTGAATCTGAAATACATTATGAAAGGCCAACGAGAAGCAGCTCTGTACGAGCTGTATGCAGTTGTAGCTCACCGTGGTACACCCTACTGTGGACATTACACAGCTTACGTGCGGGAAGATCACAGTTGGTATCTTGCAGACGATAGTTGCGTAAGGTTGTGCTCATGGGAGGATGTCATGTCAACCTACCAAGCGTCAGGCTCTACCTACAATGTGGGGGTAGCTTACATGCTGATGTACCACAGGATGCACAGCGATTGATCTTCTAGTGACATGTACAAATGTATGTGTGATGTTGTGATGTCTCTGTACAAATGTGATATACTATTGTTCATGTACCATGTCGATGTTGTACCATGTGTCTAACGTAATAAATGTGTGTTACATGTACATTAGCCTCATCATTGCTATCCTGTGGCTTCTGTCAACGCATGTATGATTGATGACCCTGTCATTAGTCCTGCACCGCTATGAGGCATTCCGTTCTTTCTACCAACACACAATGTACTTATTTATATGTCATACTACACACCATAAGCTTGGTTGTACTATTTGGTTATACTATTATACAATTGGGTTATACAAAGTATTCTAACGTAATAATAGTGTGTTAAATCGCAATTAGCCTCATTGCTATCCTGTGGCTCCTGTCAATGTCTGTATGATTGTTGACCCTGTCAGTAGTCCCGCACACACCATACGCTGTGTTATACAATTAGTTATACAAAGTAATACATGTGTGTTATATCTGCATTAGCCGTATCTGTCAGGGTTGCTTTCATTAGGCTTCTCTCATACAGTTGATGGTGCAGGTATATGAATGATTCGAAGAGATCGTCTTGATACTGATACATGTAATTATTTTAATTATGTCATACACACAATACAATGTGGGTTATATAATGGCTATACAACGCCCAATGGGATAGCTGTGTTACAGGGATGTGCTACACATACAGGCACACAGGTATAGAGCATCTAGCTAAGGTAGATATCACACATTATGCAATCTGAATCACTTGTTAACAAAATACCTATCGAGTGTATTTGATTCGAAGAGATCGTCTTGATACTGATACATGTAATTATTTTTATTATGTCATACACACAATACAATGTGGGTTATACAATGGCTATACAACGCCCAATGGGATAGCTGTGTTACAGGGATGTGCTATACATACAGGCACACAGGTATAGAGCATCTAGCTAAGGTAGATGTCACACATTATGCAATCTGAATCACTTGTTAACAAAATACCTATCGAGTGTATTAAGAACAACCTTCGGTTTGTTTGCCTTGTGCTCTGGAATCGAATACTTGGATGACAGTACTAGAGACGTGCATGGTTTCTCTAACTGAGACACACACACAGTGTTAGCCAGCACCTCTAAATATCGTATCATACAAGCACTTTGGGGCCCAGGTACAGGCTGCTTCTTTTTCACCGTATGGAAAGACATGATAACAACTCTCACATAGAAACAAGATATTCGTTCTCTTCGTCAAAGTCCGTTTCCCGGTCTTCAGGATCGCTATTACACCCTGTCCTTTCTGGACTGTTGTCTAGTCTATCGTTACCGTCGGACTCGAAGTCAAGATACTCTTCATCTGCATCTGCAGCAGATATAGCCCCAACAGGATGGGTGTCCTCTCTGTGTAGTAGCCCTTGCTCCTCACAATCCACCTCACTCTCACCGTCGCGATTGGATGACTGTTGTTGAAGGGTGTCAGTGGGCAACGCAGCTAGATGGGTGACCTTGGTCACCTTTGCAGCGTCTCCGCTTAAGGGCCGTCTCTTGGACTGTGAAAGACCTGGACACCGATGTGAAGATGTAGAGCCTCCTGGTGGGTTGATGAGGTTGTGCGTTTTGACAATCTCCTGCTGATTGAGGGACCTCCTGCCCTCAATAGTTCCCTGTTTCTGTCTGGGCGTATTGGCCAGTTTGCCCCATTGAGTCTTCTTGCAGACTGTTATATCCTCGTGCTCAGAGTCGGTGTTGATGACGGGAGAGCGAGCGGAGTGTATCTTGGAACGATGTGCCCCCTTTATACATAGCTCACGTTTCTCCTCCCCTTCGTCGTAGTCATCACTGTCGGAGGAGGAGGACAGCATGTTTTTGTATAGAGGGGAATCTCGGTTGCTGGTCCCTGTGTTCATAGCAGGCCTTACTCTTTTGCACCTAGTGTCAGACTTGTCCTGTCTCTTTTTAGCATGAGTCTTATCTTCCCTGTCAAAGGCCTTGACAAAGGGAACTTTGTTGACCACCTTGGCACTCTTGCTACGTCTATCGTCACTCTTGTCGAACTTGCGTTTGCCCTTTGTACGTTTGACACGCTTCACATCTGGCTTGATTGAATCCTCCGAGTCTGATTGCAGTGCTCGCTTATACACCAGACCGTCATCTTTTATACTGCTACAGCTAGGCTCAGGTGAGTACTGGTGCGTGTACTGGTATTCTTCGGACTCTTCGGACTCTGAAGAATACACAAGGGTACACTTGTGTCGCCGACTGACATTACTTGTCTTACACTTAGCCTTCTTTGCACTGCTTTGAACCTGAGCACAGAAAGCTTTGTCATCCTCATCTTCGACGCTGTATTCATCCTCTGTGGATGCGTCGTCTATGAAGTCATCACTGTAATCGTATTCGTCAGGCATCTCGCTCTTGTCGTACATCATCGTATCCTCCAAATCTTCGCCCGGGGTCTCATGCTCATCTTCAGCAAACTCTTGAAGACTGTCATCATCTTCACTGTTCGCTTCCTCAGCCTCGCTCAGCCAAGGGTGGTCGTCGTCGCGACTGTACCTGAGGCACCGGGAACTGTGCGCTGGCACATCGCGGGCCTTCTTGTCACCCTTGGACCTGGATGCCTTATAGGCTGAATGTTTAGTTGACTGTGAGGCAGAGGGATCTCGCTTCACCGATGTGGGGTGGTGGTGGTGGGAAGGTGCTTGTTTCGTACCAAGTTTACCAACACCGCTCTTGCTACGCATATCGCTTTTACTGCCTTTAGCAATAGGGTTGATCTTGGTTGACCGTTGTGGAGAGACCAGCTGGTCCGAAGTCACCCTGGGGTAATCCCGGGTGCGCTGGAAAGATGACAATACCTTGCGTCTTCAATTGTCGGTGGACGTAGACTCTAGGCAATTCACCAGAGCTATGCTGAGTCTGTCCTGCAAGCCGTACGTCTTGAGTATATTTACAACGGTTCGGTTGGTAATGACCTAGTCGCGAAGGATGTCACTATATCGCCTGTCCAGCAGAGTGTTGTCCAATCCCAGGAGGGTACAAACAGCTTCTCTCCTGAGATGGTCATCGTTCAACCAGGGTTCGCTCAGCAGCAGAATTGACATGTTCTTGATCCATGTCGTAATCGGACTTGAATCCTGTGTGACAATAGAGTAGAGACTGTCATGTTTCTCACTGACTCCAGCAGCAGTATCATCATCTTCCCTGTTATCCTCGACCTCAGCCTTACACTTAGAGGACACATCTTGCGCTTCAGTGGATGACTGCGGGGAGCATGATCCGCTCTCTGTATCACAGCGCTCTCCTTCTCCTAGTTTCTGAACTTTCTTCATCCTGTTGTGATAAGTGCGGAGCTTTAGAAAGAGTACCTTGGCAGTGGCGTACGTGTGTACAAACTCATTGTCCTTGGTCTTGCCTGTATCAGGTTTGATCAGAGTGTGCCACATCCTCTGTGCTTTGGCTACGTTGTCCCCGGTCTTATGTTTGAACAACTCGTCACACGCTGAGACCATTGCGGTGTTCCCACTGTCACCATATCTCTTTCGAACGTAACCGGAGACAATTTCAGCCAAGGCCACCCAGTCCATTCTCATCTGCTCCTCCACCATACTGATATGCTTCTTTGTCACATTTGTGTGAATGGCGCTGTCAGAGGAGTGTACGTTCCAAAACGTCAGGTATTCTCGCACTTTGTCAAGTGGGCAATATAGCAACTCGGCCACTGCGAAGGCAGTTGGAATCTTGTTTTCCATGAATCTAATGGCCAATTCCACCACCTCTACCATGATAGGATCCACAATCATACTCTCCACGTGCTTGGGTATATAATTGCACCAGCTGATTGGATTAACACGTTTGATGAACGCTGACAAGGCGGGATTGTGTATCTCCTGATACATGTCGGTTCCTGTGATAAACGTCTCCCTATCCGATTCCTTTAGTGTTTCATTCCAACACCCCACCAGCTCCCCATTGCCCTTGACGCAAAATTGCTTCACGGCCCGGCAGAACCTCAATGTCGTGGACACATACAGCTCAGGAGCCTGAGCCTGACCCTTTCTCAGAACGACAACCGGTACCAGGTTCACCCGCTTGCCATCCAGTAACCTACCGCTCCTTCTAAAGTAGACGGCACGAGTGTCACCGGTCTCGTAGTGGAAGTGCTTCACGTCACATATCACTTGGGGTTCCGTGAACCAATTGGCACTGGCCTCACGCTTTCTCTTCAACATGTTGGCTGAGGCCGTGCCTAGCACGCAGCACATGGGTTTTATGACTTCCATGTGAGAGGCCAGCACCTCGTTGATGTTCTGGGTAGAGGAAGTTTTGTCCTCAGTGCGCAACAACTGCACAGGCTGGATTTGTTGAAAGGCCGGGGTGAGAGCTGTGGAGTGCGTGGGCACCTCGAGTGTCATGTCCCAGAATTCAAACTTTTCACCGGTGACCACCTTCAGCAACTCAAGACTCTCCAGTCCCGGGACACACAGTACCTCTTGCACGAAGTATGACTTACTGTTACATTTCCCTGTCGTAGGAATGACGACTGTGTAGGTTCACAAAGGTGTGTTTGTCAGAGTACTGTGTGACCACAGGAATCACCTTCTTGCCGTTGGCGACTGTCAGCTCTATACTCGGTATATAGAAGGTGGTGTAGTTACCATATGCAAGCAGCACATGTTTTAGACCAGCCCTGTCTACAGATGCCATAGACTCAAAGTTGTTCCCGCCTTCAATGTCTACTAGGTCCATCAGCGCAAGCAGCAGGGGGCGTGAAGGCCTTTGCTGTATAGTGTCAGCGTCCCGGATCACCATGTTCCTGATAGTCTTGTAGATAGTCTTCGGTTTGTATCTTTCCTCTCTTTCTGATAGTCCCTGTTGCTTGCACATCATCAGGTCCACCACTTTGTCGAACAGTCCTTGTGTACGTTCACAGCTAAAGCCATATTTGCAATCCGAGGTCAAATACCAAGGAGGACGCTCTGTCACAATGTATGTCGTTGGTTTAGGCTCCATTCTGCTGTATGTCGTTCAATAAAGGCACTTGGTTTCAATGGGAATGTACAGTGTTGCGTTTTATATCAGCCAGGTTGTACACAATACTAAGCGCCCTGTAGTCTACCGGTGTAGAATGTGAGTCAACCACCTCTTCTCAGAAGCCTCACAGGCTGTAATGTCAATGTCGCTTGTGTGAGGGCTTATACATGCCAGACCTTGAATGAGATCATGAATGAAATCGCCTACCATTGGCTGGCTCAGAGACAGTTGAACCACAGACCACAGTACACTCAGCACTGTACAGCCATGGCTGATACATCAGCAAATCACTCCTATATCCTCCCCTTGTGTCAGACATCCAACCTTGTATACCACATCCGGACCTTGTGTCATTCATCCAACCAAGTATAATCAACCTTGTATCATTCATCCAGACCTTGTGTCATTCATCCAACCAAGTATAATCAACATTGTATCATTCATCCAGACCTTGTTTCATTTATCCAACCAAGTATAATCAACCTTGTATCATTCATCCGGACCTTGTTTCATTTATCCAACCTTGTATCATTCATCCAGATCCTGTTTCATTTATCCAACCAAGTATAATCAACCTTGTATCATTCATCCAGACCTTGTTGCATTTATCCAACCAAGTACAATCAACCTTGTATCATTCATCCGGACCTTGTTTCATTTATCCAACCAAGTATAATCAACCTTGTGTCATTCATCCAGACCTTGTTTCATTCATCCAACCAAGAATAATCAACCTTGTGTCATTCATCCGGACCTTGTTTCATTTATCCAACCTTGTATCATTCATCCAGACCTTGTTTCATTTCTCCAACCAAGTATAATCAACCTTGTGTCATTCATCCGGACCTTGTTTCATTCATCCAACCTTGTGTCATTCATCCAGACCTTGTTTCATTCATCCAACCAAGTATAATCAACCTTGTATCATTCATCCGGACCTTGTTTCATTTATCCAACCAAGTATAATCAACCTTGTGTCATTCATCCAGACCTTGTTTCATTCATCCAACCAAGAATAATCAACCTTGTGTCATTCATCCGGACCTTGTTTCATTTATCCAACCTTGTATCATTCATCCAGACCTTGTTTCATTTCTCCAACCAAGTATAATCAACCTTGTGTCATTCATCCGGACCTTGTTTCATTCATCCAACCTTGTGTCATTCATCCAGACCTTGTTTCATTCATCCAACCAAGTATAATCAACCTTGTATCATTCATCCGGACCTTGTTTCATTTATCCAACCAAGTATAATCAACCTTGTGTCATTCATCCAGACCTTGTTTCATTCATCCAACCTTGTGTCATTCATCCAGACCTTGTTTCATTCATCCAACCAAGTATAATCAACCTTGTATCATTCATCCGGACCTTGTTTCATTTATCCAACCAAGTATAATCAACCTTGTGTCATTCATCCAGACCTTGTTTCATTCATCCAACCAAGAATAATCAACCTTGTGTCATTTTCAATCGAACGCTGCTGGCACCCGCCCACCCGACTAGAATCACCACTCTCGACGGGTCTGACCTAGAGTATGTGGACAACTACAAATACCTAGGTGTCTGGTTAGACTGTAAACTCTCCTTCCAGACTCACATAAAGAATCTCCAATCCAAAGTTAAATCTAGAATCGGCTTCCTATTTCGCAACAAAGCCTACTTCACTCATGCTACCAAACATGCCCTCGTAAAACTGACTATCCTACCGATCCTTGACTTCGGCGATTTCATTTACAAAATAGCCTCCAACACTCTACTCAGCAAACTGGATGTAATCTATCACAGTGCCATCCGTTTTGTCTCCAAAGCCCCATACACTACCCACCACTGTGACCTGTATGCTCTTGTTGGCTGGTCCTCACTACATGTTTGTCGTCAAACCCACTGGCTCCAGGCCATCTATAAATCACTACTTTGCAAATCCCCGCCTTATCTTAGCTCATTGGTCACCATAGCAGCACCCACCCGTAGTCTGCGCTCCAGCAGGTATATCTCACTGGTCATTCTCAAAGCCAACACCTCCTTTGGCCGCCATTCCTTCCAGTTCTCTGCTACCAATGACTGGAACGAATTGCAAAAATCTCTGAAGCTGGAGACTCTTATCTCCCTCACTAACTTTAAGCATCAGTTGTCAGAGCACCTTACCGATCACTGCACCTGTACACAACCCATCTGAAATTAGCCCACCCAACTACCTCATCCCTATATTGTTATTTATTTGCTCTTTTGCACCCCAGTATCTCTATTTGCACATAATCTCTTGCACATCTAGCATTCCAGTGTTAATACTATTGTAATTATTTTGCACTATAGCCTATTTATTGCCTTACCTCCATAACTTGCTACATTTGCACACACTGTATATATATTTTCTGTTGTATTTTTGACTTTATGTTTTTTACACCATATGTAACTCTGTGTTGTTTTTATCGCACTGCTTTGCTTTATCTTGGCCAGGTCGCAGTTGTAAATGAGAACTTGTTCTCAACTGGCTTACCTGGTTAAATAAAGGTGAAATAAATAAAATAAATAAATTCATCCGGACCTTGTTTCATTTATCCAACCAAGTATAATCAACCTTGTGTCATTCATCCAGACCTTGTTTCATTTATCCAACCAAGTATAATCAACCTTGTGTCATTCATCTATACCTTGTTTCATTCATCCAACCTTGTGTCATTCATCCAGACCTTGTTTCATTCATCCAACCAAGTATAATCAACCTTGTGTCATTCATCCGGACCTTGTTTCATTTATCCAACCAAGTATAATCAACCTTGTGTCATTCATCCGGACCTTGTTTCATTTATCCAACCTTGTATCATTCATCCGGACCTTGTTTCATTTATCCAACCAAGTATAATCTCTGAGTTCATGTAAGTGCGTTCATGTAAGGGAGACTAACCCTAGGCCTGGTTGTATATTCTAGCCATTGTTGAAGACCCTCAGTTGGATATTACCTTTGTATATATAGGGGCAAGAGAGTTGCACACTTGAAAGTGAACACACTCTTACAGCCTAGGATCCCATACCAGTACAGCTTACCAATACACAGTCCGCTACAGCCATGAGCAACAACACCGAGACACCTCAAGAATGCGATCCTCCCAAAGTCACTGTCTATGATGGCTCAGTGTCAATGGACGTTCTGCTCACCAACATGAACAGCCAGGAGGGCTTGGTCGTGTCAGTGTACAATAATATGAGAATTGAAGGTGATTTCACGAACGTAATTCATCCAAACCTCCAGAAAACACAAGCATACCAGTGCACCCCAGATGACGAAATTGAATCATATAGCACGTATCTTGTCATATCCAGAGACGGTACCAGTGTTCGCTTTGGGGAGTATGACCATATGACATCAAAGGGCAGAGTGCTCATTTCCAGGGGAGCCTCGGCTATATTCGACGAAGACATCGGAGACGGGCTGGGTTTACACTATGACATTGAGGCTAATGTTAGCGTGAGCGTCTATACCGAGAAAGATGACCCAGGAGTCAGATCGCACGGTGTATTGGTCCTGGCTCCTAACTTTATACTTGCCCAAGACAAAGAAGACACATCGGTCCTGAGTATGGACAGAAGCGGTTATACCAAGATCAAACCTGATGCCAACGGGGGTATAAGCAACATACACGTCAAGGGCTCCATGATCTTTGACCAATATATTTGCATCAACAAATCCATGGCAGACTCCCCGGGAGGATGGTTCTTTGGCCCGCACTCGGGCGAGTGGTTCCAACCACCCAAGGAGATCGTGATACCAGAGAAGCAAACGGAACTGGAGATTGTACAACCTGGCGACTTGGTAATCTCCAGGGACAACGCTTCAGTGCTGTTGCGCTCAGGCGGAGGAGTCTTCGCGTCCGGGGATGTGGCAGTTATATTGGTGCCACTTCGTAGTGCACACCAAGATCAGATCGAGACCAAGATTGTTGTCGTATTTCAATGACTTTGTCTTTCTGGTCTGAATAAACATCACTTGTGACAACATGTTAGCTTTCCAGAACTGACCTGAGGTGTATAATAAAAGTGTATTGCTATGTTGTTGTATAAACCAAGGTATAAGCCTCAACCATGCACACGTACATACTTTGCAGTTCATGTGTATACATGTTGTATGTATGATGGAATAAATAAAACTGTGTAATCACAACACCTTGTTTGAAATCTGTTGTGTTTCTAACCCTGATTCACCTCACTCCTCTCCCAAGATCCCAGGATCCTAGTTTACAAACACAATGTGACACAATGACACAAACACAAGGACGCATAGAATCTTTGCCATTGCCATATAGACATTGCCATATAGGACATTTATTCAAGCATCCTAGCATCCTAGGACATCGACATCAACATATACACAACTGTACAGAAGGGGTGCTGGTGTTGTCTATAACATTTTAGACCTTCTCTTTGCATAGTTCGTGAGCACAACCCCTCCTCCGCTGCCCCCACCACCTCCTCCAACGAAAACCATGTACCCAATCCCCACAGATAGCGCAGTACACCAAGCCATGAGTATAGCTACAGAGGTCCATATGGCTGCGTCACTGGCGAATCCGGACAGCCACCCTCCGAACGTGACCCTGCTGGCCTTAATCTCATCGTACCGCTTATCAAAGTCTTGGAGGCTTCTGGTGATGTTGTCCAGGTCTTGGTGCACGTCGATGAGCTTTACACTGGTGTTTATGGCCTGAAGCAACTCCATTGTGGAAATTTCCGGGATGCCGTCTTTCAGTAGATCTGAGAAAGACACGGGTCCGTCTGATATGTGCGGTCTGGAGAACGGTTTGAGTGGAGGAGACTCGATCTGTACCGCGGCAGACCCCTCCATCCATGTGAATTTCTTATCCTGGTAGCAAATACCTCAGTGACAAGGAGCGCATACCGCCTTGCACTCGCCAGGATCATTCATGCATCTGAGGTACCTCTCGTGAGGTTTGGGCTTGTGACAGTACTTGCCGTAACAATCGGACGGTTCGTAATACCTGCCATCTATCAACCACACCTTGTAGTCAGGCCAGCAAGGTACTCCGTCGGTGCTCATCTTGGGCATGGGAATGACCCCTCTGACTACGGTCTTCTCAACGGTTCCGGGGATAGAGTGTACTATGAAAAGCTTTCTGTCTTTGTACAGGGCCGTGCCAACGGTAGGGAACTCGGACAGGCCGGGGTGTTCCCGCATGACTGTCATGCCGCTGGGGCAGCTCCCTGAACGCTTTGATGCTATCTGCCTCAGACAGTTTTCCACTCCTCTGGTCATGAATTTGGTGTGCATCGCGGCCTGCATCATCTGATGGGTGACGCTCTGCATCTGAGCGTACCACATTTGATAACTGGCCATGACCGAGAATTTGACATTGGTGTCACGCAAAGCCGCTTCCGTATTCCTCATCATCGCGTCCCTCATCATAGCAAAGTTACAGTTGACGATCTCGTTGTTCTTCTGTATCTTCTTCTCCTGCTCGTCGATCCTACCATTTACCAGGCCTATGTTGGTGTCGAGCTTGTTGCTCACTTCGACTAACATGTTGGTCACGGACACGTAAGAGGTCTTTAGGGAGTCCATTTGTTCCTCCAAGTGGTCCACTCTATTGGAAATGTGCCACGCGAGCCCCAAGCCGGCTGCTCCTGCCAACACTCCGAGAAGAAACCTCTTGCGCCTAGTGTGGCCTCCATGTGGTTTGTCAAGCCAGGGGAAGGGCGTGTTTTTAGGCAGCTCACACATCTTCGCCTTCTTCTCCTGTACAACCAACTCCTCCAGACCTTCCCTCATCAGCTCTCCAGCCCTACGAGCGTCGTTGATGATCTCGTGCGCTGAGTTGCAGAGCCTCCCGTAGTCCTTCCTGCAACTGTTGTCGCCTCCGCATATGGCAATCAGATATGGTCGCAGAGCATTCACGTCGTAATTGACGCAGCTGACGTTCAGGTTGATGTAGTCTATGCCCGGGGTGAAGTTGGATACGAAATGAAAGTGTTCGACCGCTTTCACTATCACCCCATGTTTGGCTTCAACCACCGGGGTGTCGACACTGTAACCATCGTCCACACACACAACGTTCATGCTGTGTGTAGTATCTCCAGTGTTGTAAGCGGTGCACACCTTGTTCACGGGAGGCACGTACTCGACGACGTGTTCGGAATCCAGGATGCCTACCATGTAGTGGTTGCGGTCCATCGTGGGGATTAGGGTGTTGATGTTGACTGCGATCTGTGGAGGCTTTGTGGACACAGCGGCCCTTTTTCTGGGTTCTCCCGGGGTGCAAGACTCGAGCTTGTACAAATCGGCTATGTAGATTTTATCGTAGCTGGTGCTGTACAACTCCTTGTGGGCCTCCTTGAATATACCCACCGCGCCATGAGCGGCTATGAGCCCGGGACACACTACCGTGTTACTCAAGCCTATGTTGTACTGGGGGTCAAGACAGTTCTTGGAACCTGAGGCTGGGTCCTTGTATTCGGTGTCGGGGATGTTTACGACCACGTCGTCCAGCTTCACCACCACCCTAGGGTTGTCAACATCCGAAGCAGAGCGCCTGCTTCTGCCGCGAGGCCTCGTTGCAACAGTGGATATGCCTGCCACTGTCTGCTGTCTCTTCCAGTCTCTCAGCCTGTGTACGGCCGACGTGATACCCAGTATCGCCGGGGTGTCGGATCGAACGCCTCGTCTGAAATCCGAATCAATCGGGGCTACGCCAAACTGGTTGATTCCGAATGCGACCGCGACCAGCTCGGGAAACCGCTTGAGCGTCTCGAATGAGGTCGAGGTTACAGTGATGTTCACCATGACGTCCCTAGCCCACACAGTGACACTGGACCCTGAGCAGCACTTGGTGTTGAGGTTCTCTTCGCAATTTAACACAGTGTTGGTTTCCATGTCGGCCAGAGACAGCTTGCCTGTGATGTCAAACTGATGCGAATCTCTATGTTCGAGCGGCCTGATCTTCACGCCCCCGGTAAGAGACAGTGTGAAGATTACCTTGTTGGCCCTCACTCCTTGCCTTAGCAGAGTCAAGAGGTACGACATGACCCCAGTGGAGGATTCGTCTCTGCTCCCTGACGCCCACATGTTCTGACAGTGTCCAGCTCGACTCATGTCGACCAAACCTTGGGGTGTGATGAAAGCGTCGAACGCTCCCAGCTGCGAGAAGTCTATGTCGCTCAAGAGCTTGTGGGATCTGGGCAGCCTGAGGAAGAGTTTTGACACCCCCTCTCTGATCAGAGCAGAGGCGAGATCAACTGCGACCCTGGTGAAATTCGAACCTTGCCAGTTTGCTCGAGAGCACTCCGTTGTGCCCCAGTCAGTGGCATCAAGCATGATAGCTGTTGAGTGCGTGGTCACTCTCACCTTGGATAGCGTTTTGGCTACTGTGTTTACAACCCGGGGGAAATCCAGGCTTGCGGATGAGACGGGAACGAGGCACTCGTCAAAGGAGACCTTCATGATCACATGTCCCGCTTCAGCCACTGTGTAGAATGTGGCAACGTCGAGCGCCACCGAAAGATAGTGTGAAGTGTATATGGCTCTGTCCACAGAGAGAATGGTCGCGTCGCACGAAGAGGGTATGAGAAAGTCCCTGATCTCTGTTGCGGTGGGTTTGTAGTCCGGGTCCCGATCCTTTAGACTCGCCGCGCTTGACACCTCGCAGATTGCAATAGGGGCTGATGCAGCACCGTCTGCGTTGGTTATGCCCAGTGTAGGGGCTCTAGAATTGCCTATGCAGAACCTGTTACCTTCGGACACAAAACAGTTTTCCCCTAGTTGTGCGAAACAGGTACCGATGGACTCAGCGTCCCCGAGTCCCACGTAGGTGAGCACACAGGCGTAAGGGGAGTTTCGGATAGTCAAGACGTCATCTGTCTCGGGCCATTTTCTACTCGCAGCGGGTGCGTGTAGCGTCGTCCTTAAGAGCTTGAAAGCTGCGCACTGAGGATCGGGTTCACAGTCAGCCATCGGGTCCTCTCCGAAGTAATAGTCTCTGTTATGGGGCTTGGCGTGGAGCAGAATCGATATCTTGTTCAACGGGGTGTTTGCGACAGCGCGGTCAGAACACTTGAACCCTCCGGGAACCGCGAGACAGGAATACTTGTCCAGCCTCCTTACATAGGCACCAAGTAAGGCGCCTTCAGACTCGTGCTTGTTGAGATCACCAGCTGGGTCTGGAAAGGGTCTCCAGTAACCGTAGATCATCCCCGGACAGTAGTGCGTGCACATGTCGCTCGTGTGGTTGTAGTTGTCCACCGTCAAAGCAAAGCCGCTGTTTCTCCTGCCCTGACACCAGCCAGTTTGTTTGATGCATGTACCGACTGTGATCCAAACGTAGGGAGCGTAGCCGTAGGGGTCGTTGTTGTTTACAGGGGAGCCCTTGAGGCACTGGAGGAACAATAGTGAGAGGGCTATCACGAGCCTCATGGGGGCAGATCGATGTACATGGTGGGGTGGTAACGACTCCATAATGCGGACACCGATGGCAAAGGCCTCTGACACACTAACAAACCAATTACAACAACTTTGGTTACACTATGATATGGGAAGGGTGTATAGTAAGTTGTTATTTGTGAAAGTGTTACAACAGAGGATTTGACGCAGGAACCCTTTCGTTATCGGTGTGCTTATATTTCATCAAAGCCTGACATGTAGACGTGAGGCCAATTAACTGTTTAACGGCATCATTGTGAACCTTAGCCACATCCTGGTCGGGGACGAACACCGGTCTCCCCATGTGTGTTTGGATGCGGTTCAGGATGCGAAGAGAAGCAGCGTTCGCAAGCGAGTACGATTTGCTCATCAGGTCGACGGCCATGTTCTGTATCACACCAATTACATTTTCATCCCTCATGCTGTGTGCCAGATGAACGTTCACTTGCTCCTCTGTGAATGTGTGGTTGTAGGAGTCCAGGTAGCCCTTCACCTCGTGGGCCTTGAGCACTTTGATGGAGTCCAAAATGTTCCTGTCTACTTGACACAAGAGACATTCGGTTCCCTCATTCTCGTAATGCACATCGACTATGGAGGGGTGGTCATGAGCGTTGAGGTTCATGTATAGCATCGGGTATTGTTTTTGTATGAATCGATCAGTCTCACTGATGTTATTCTCGCCCATGTTGTACACGTCCCGATCATGTTGCTGCCGGGGCTCGGGGAACATGTGGAATATAGGGTCAGTGGCCATGGCCAAGTAATAGCCTCGCTTTGATGAAGCTTTAGAGTTTGGGGTTCGGTCGTCTGAGGCTCCATGGTCTGAGGCTCCGGGAGATCCATTGCGGAGCATGTTAGGATTACTAATAGAAAGAGGTGCTGGCATCTCTCCCCGCGACACCCGACCGTCACCGGCGCTGGCAGCGGTTCTCTTACTAGGAGGTTGTTCGTTGACGTGATCCGGCTCAGTTCTCACCCTCACCCTATTATTCTGGGGTCCTCTCCCTGGGGAGCTGGCTCCAAAAACTTCACGCGATGACGAAGGTCGCTGAGAGTAAGACCTCGAAGGAGCCGAGGAACAACACGTCGAAGAGGAGGCACGCTCGCTCATCTGCTCACTCATCTTCGGATGCCGGTAAAAGAGGACACCGTTCTACGGCTGTGGCTGGAGTTATCGAGAGTGACAAATTCACGGTGTGCGGAGGACTTATAGCGTCGTGCTGCGGCGTACCTTGGGGTAGCCAATGTCTATTCCGTACGAGTTCCAAGCACGTAATTGCCATAGTGAACAGTGAACATTGTAAATGGTGAAAAGGTGCTTCGGCTAAACGTGTCAAAGAGAGCGAATTCGATGAGGTCCGGACTAGGGCCTACTTACGGGCGGTGTTCTCACTCAACTTGTCGGACTCTATGAAGCTATCCGAACTGATATCCGAGCTCACGCTCACCCAAACAAGCTGCGACAGTCGCAGCTTACCATTCACCGGCACCCCTCCCTATTGCACAGTGGAGAACGTGACACACATCTCTTGTCTCGCACTGCGGAAATTGATCGAGTTTGACAAGGAGTTTGTCTGGGGAGACAATCTGATCTTCAACACCAAGGTGAACCGTTGTCCCCAGTAGGGTTCGCACTAAAGTATAGGCGGGGAGCCCTAGGTCCTCGTTCTAGGTACTCACTTCATCCGCACGGGATAAAGGGGATAGAGTCGCGATGTCCTCAAGCGGCGTAACCCCCTTGGTGAGTGAGGGGTTCAGGGTAGGACCAGTGTTCTGCAAAAAAGACCAGTGTGCGTTTGTGAAAGTGTCGAGCGAGGACAAGAAGAGAGCCGTAATAAACATGACCAGCATGACTCTAGTGGACTATACCGATATACACAAGTGTCCCGAGGGGACTCTGACTTCGGACCAGTCTCTGTTTGTGCCGATCTTCTGCAAAGAGTGCTACGGCACCAACGACGACGATTACACCGAGGCGCTGGCTAGTATGGTTACGTGCGGCAGGAGTGACAAGTTCCTCGTGGGGATGTGTAGCGTGTTTGGTGTGGGCCAGGGTGAGGTGTACCCGGAGTCTAGGAAAAATTTCATTGTGGCCAACGACATGTCGTACTCGGGAGCGTGTCACCCCCAACCCGGCAAGGCTGTGTTCTTACACAATGTCAAGAAGGACATCGGTAGAGTCAAGTGTTACTGGCACAACCACAGCAGGTCTGTTGACAAAACATTCCTGTACTGCTGTGTGGCGTGCAACGACACCGAGTACACCAATTGCGTGTTGAAGCCGGAGATTAGCATTGGCTTCAGTTTAGGCACAGTGGGAGACAACAATAGCGGCCCCGTGACTGAGGAGTGCAGTTTAGTCTCTGTGCCCATGAGGCCGGGCTGCTTTTGCACCCTGGTGACAGGTAAGGATCTGGGCCAGACAATGACCAGGATGGGGTTTTCCACGCTGAAGTACTCGGTCCTCGACGCAAGCCTTGATCTGAAGGATAGCGCCGGGGTGGTCTGTGCCCAGACCGAAACTCCCTTTGATGTCTCGGACGAGAGCTCCGAGGGGGAGAGTGTCACAGAGACTGTTAAATCCCTGAGGAAGGCCGTGCTAGACCAAGCCACAGAGGTGCGAGTGCTGAAGGATGTATTAGAGGCCATCAAGGTTCAGAATAGCGTACTAACTCAGAGACTGAGATGTCCTGACGATCCTGACACAGTGTTCACGGTGCTAGGAGCTAAGGATTTCACCAGACGCACCGGTGTGAAAACTAAACTCTGCGCTGGTATTAAACCTACTGACAAAGATACTAACTTCGGAGTAACAGACCCTGCAGGAGATACTTCAGAGGCCAAACCCCGACAGATGGAAGATACAATGTCTGCTACTCAGACCCAAATAGATAATCTGATCAAGCTGTTGCAGCAGCATAAGCCAGCTCTGCCTCCGCAGCAACAATTTCAGCAGTCTCAAGCGCCACTACAAGATCTACAGAGTTTGATGCAGTTGGCACCCATACTTCAACATCTTAGCCAAACTCAACCCCAACATCTGCGGAATCATCAGCAGCAGCAGCAGGCAGGGCAATGGTTCTTCAATGGGCAGGCTGTTTACACCCCGAGCGGTGTATCAAATCGTGGTGCCAAATTGTTTCAGTACGGGACTCTGACCGAGGAACAAAAGAGGAACATAGCAATGGAGTATAACAAGGAGGAATTGGAGAGACAGGCAGCCTCGCAGAAAGAGCAAGATAAGATGCTCGACTCGATCAAGGCCAGCATAAGAGACGTCATACTGGAACAACAGCACAGCTCGGTGTCACCGGAGTCCTCGTCTAACCAGTACAATATGGATACGTTGCAGACTTTGGCCAGAGATACCCCGTATAAGCATGGCCGCAAACAAGGCAAGGACGATCAGGATCCCGGGGATATCTCTAAATTGATGAACGAACTACGGGAACTTACGAAGCAGATCGCAAAGCGGGGCAGTGGAGGTTCAAGTGAGGACAGAGGCGAAGTGGTCACGATGGACATGGACGGCGTCGGGGAACCTAATACACCCTCGGCGTCCAACAACCAACAGTCTCCGCCATCCGCACAGCTGTCCAGTACGTGCGTGACCAACAAACAGCAAGCTGGATACTTGGTACCCTCAGGTGGAGCCAGCTCCTTGAAGCCTTCCACGTCTGTGGCAGATTTCATCTCCGCGGTTGTCACAAAGATATAAAACATAGGTCCATATGGTGTTACCCTGCAAGGGTACTGTATGGTGTTGGTAGCATATGTGTTGTACACACCTGTGTGATTGGTTTTGTTATTATGACTGTTGATGTATCGTGTGAACATAATAAAATCTGACCAAGATCCGTGGGTCTAAATGTCTTTATTGTCTTTAGACCAATATACACATATACAATAAAAAATATACAATTCATGATGGGGTGCTTGACCAGGGGATGTGTTATGATGAAGGATCAACTGTTTATATACACACCAGTAAGCAAGCAACTAATGGCACACGGACCAACCGTGTACTACTAGAATCTGACACTCTATGATCGCAGACACATACTATGGCCTCGCACAAGTCCATCTGCTTAATGCTCAATGAACCACCCGTGAGATCGGTCCAGTTGCGGCAAGGCTGGATTCGGAGGCCCTTGGTGACAGATGAACCCGTGGACAACAACGTGGTGCTATCTGGGTTGAACGGGTATAAGGGGCAATGGAACAACCTAGCCCTGGGTAATCTCGACTTCAAGCACGTACCCTCTCAACTGATCGCCTCCACTACCAAACACAGTCCTCGAGTTAGGGATGTGTGTGTCAGACTCATGCCTATCCTCAGTAAATCAGAAGACTACTCTTCCATCGTGGACCTGTACAACACTTACATCGCCAAGGGGAGCTCTCTGATTGCCAGGAGGTGTATAAACATCTACGCCTGCACTGAGGAGATGTACATCCCCGCAATCCCTATCCACACGTTTGTCTCCGAGTGGAACAAATCGCTCCAAAGGTTTCACGATATGATCAGGTCCGATGGCCACCCAAACCGTCAGACCCAGCGTCAGCGTCGCATGACTGTGGTTTCCAACGTGACAGAGATCGCTCTCAAGGATGTACCCATTGTCAGTGACCATTTGTGGTTCGTGCTACACTCTATTGTGTCAAAGCCGTCCCTTGTCAAGCAAGTTGTGCAGCTGGTGGGCGCCATCGCGTCGACATCGGGCACGGTGTACCACACAGGGGAAGTGGAAAATACCACGGTTCCTGGTGATGCCGCTATCCACGCTGTGAAATTGTACCTGATAGCCAAATCGGTGCCCGCCATTGGAAACAATGTCACCATTCTTGGAGAAGAAGCGGGTGCGACACTAGGTCTCATCTGGGTTGCTGACGAAGAGGAACTGCACGACCACCTGAGAAACAGCCGAAACTGCTACTATGTCCATATAGGCACGGTGGCAGGGAACACCTTCAGGTGCAACGGGTTTTGCGAGTGGCGCTATTATAACCACAGCGTGTTCAATAGGATGACTACAATCGGACAGGAGACCGTGTCCAGGTTTCAGAGCACTACCCTTGCGGGTAACACGGGATACTCGGCTAGATTGGCCAACCAAGCCTAGCTGCCTAACACGTTTCGGTTTTGGTACACATAAAAAATACAGACAACCGCATTGTAACACAGTGCCTCTTTCGCTACCTCTATCGACGGGGACATGTTACCTAGAAGGTTTTTACCCGATCATGACTTGATCCTGTGCGCATCTCTGAACAGGACTATGATGACTACAAACGTTCACCCCTTGTACCTACCTCCCGTCGTGTGCTGGCTCAATCGAACCTGTGTGCAAATGAAGCGTGTCAAGGGTGTCCTTTACAACTTACTCAAGGTTATCTCGAGCGTGCTAGTTTTCGCCACTATCTTTGTGCACATAATCAGATTGTGGAACTTGTTCACATGGGGTTTGCTGGGCACCCTGTGGTCTCTGATGGTATGCATCACCTTGATAGGAGGTTCCATTCTTACCATCCTGAGCTCGGAGAGACGAAGCAGTCGCAGTGACACCGGCGTGATCACCGATCCAATGTCGGGCGTAGCCATGTCCCAGAAACTCCTCATGTTCATCTTCTTCTTAGCCACCTATATTTACACCTGGTTATACTACGAATTCTGCAGCGGCACGGAGGTCTCGTGGATCCAATGCTCGGACAGACGAGGTCCGTCTCTGCTCCCAATTCTGAACTGGACATTGTTCGTGTTTATCTGGATTAACACGATCGGCTTCGTGAGACTTGTTCGATCCAATTGAACTCATGCCATCTTACCAAGGGGACTCGGTTATACCTTCTCTTCTGTTCCATAATCTACCTGGCATACGACCTGACACAGGGGGACCTGACGCCAAGGAACTCCATCTGGCTCGCCGGATACAAGGTGATTTCCTTGGTTGCAGCTGTGAAATCTGTGACATCGTACGTATGCATGGAACTGAACACCCTACTCGAGAGGACCAGGCAGCTGCAGTGCTCGGCCCTCTCGACCACAAGCAAAGGCGAGGTGCTCGCACTGTACAGGGAAGAGAGACTGACTGACTCCGACACGGACGAGGCTCGCTACAGCAGACAAGCTTTTGGACATGGACAGCAGCTACCATTTCACCCTCATGACAAATACAACCAGGCCCCGGTGTTCTGGTGTAGTCTCATGGCAGTCATTCTCCTCTACAACACGGCCCATCTTGCTATAGTTCCCTTGTCGTACACATCGCCTCTATTCTTCGGTATGCCCGCATACGTGCTGTACTGGGGAGCTATGAGAACGGCCCAGATTACGTTATGACGTTACGCTGAACATATATAATTAAATTTATTTTATTAAGCAAAGAGCCAACCCATTTCCCTAGGGCCCAAAGGACATGGTGTACCCGGATCTACAACGAGAGCCAAAGGTGAGCTCAAGTAAACGTGAATCAGCGTCACTGGAGAAACATTTGGAACAGTGTATTACTGTAATCCTATGTATACTGGTCCTACTGAATATCGGCCTGTGGTTCGCTAGACTGTGTTTCCATACCAGCGCATTAGTTGAGTGAAGAGTGAGACGACTCGAGAACCTTGTGAGACATGGGTCGTCTTGAGGAGGACAGCTGGTGGATGAACCTTTTGAAAGACAAGCCCGCTGAACGACACAGCCAAGAATACCTTTTTGGATATGGACACACCGAATACCGGATAGCTGGTCACTCGACCTCGGACACGTGAATATCCCCATGATCACTAGCGATCCCATGCGAGGCATCGGAGCTGTGGGCCGGGCAATGGTGGATGACCATATCGTTTGGGGAAGACAAGAGTGCTGATGTGGCCGAGTCTGCTACACACAGCCTTGTAGACAACAGCTCTACCCCTGACAACGCATTCGACAGCTCCCACGTTGTGAGCTCCGGGGCTGATGCTGCTGCTAGTGACTCTAGCGACCTGGATGTGAGAGCCGGGGCTGCTGCTGCTAGTGACTCTAACGACCTGGATGTGAGAGCCGGGGCTGCTGCTGCTGCTAGTGACTCCAAATCCGAAGTTGTATTCAGTAGACTCAAACCTTCAGTCACGACATCTACCATGCTAGAGATGCTTTATGCTAAAGTCGATAATGTAAACCCCAGCGCCCGCCAGCTCATAAGGGATGCTGATAATCTGAAGTACATCAAGAAGTGTAACAAGAATTCCATTGGGAACCCTGATCGTCAGTTGAAAAAAAAATGTGTTACCAAGTATATTTGATGTTAGTGATCATCATGTGGTTATACTATTGTGGTGTGTACTGTTATGGTGTGGGAACGTGTCACAAGGAATAAAGATGTATGGGGACAGGTACCTGTTGTATAGTTTCTTTATTTGTTCATCTTTGTTCATCCTTTATTATGGAACATACAAAGCAACCTTTACAAATGTATTGCCATCAACCAAAAACAATCAAACGTACAATGGGGTAGACATGAATGGAGATACAAGATACAGTGGAACTGCGTACTACACGTATGGGAAACTGAGTAGGGAATTGTCATATCGTGTTAAGTTGGTCTCCACTGAACCTCTCACAAAAGCCATCTGTTCATATTCAGCTGGCCCATGAATCTGTCACCGGTCTTGATTGTGCTGAAATTATAACCGCTGCAGGCTTGTACCACCTGTCCTCCTGCAAAGCCTTGCACACTTTCCACTATGTTCATGGCATGCCCGACCACGTTCCTGAGAAACCATTTGACACCGTGGTCCTCCACGATAGCGTTGATGGTCCCAGCGTCAAAGTCCTGGTTGACGGCAGAAGCAGCACTGTTTCTCATTACATCAGTGACCTGGTGATAACCAGCCCCGTTGGCAACCAGCGTCATCATTGACAGTATACTCTGGGGTGTGTAAGGGGACATGAGTTGAAACACGTCGAACCCGTCCTCCTGTTTAATAGCCTGTATCACCTCTTCCACGGGGTCTCCGCCTGACTCACAATTCACTCTTCTAGTAGCCAGCAGTCCTCCCCAGATGCCCTTGTTCACGGACATGTTGTAACCTAGATCGACCTCAACCTCCTTTTGCGCCGCTACATCCTCTTGGTTGGGGAGCTGCACTGTGAAACGGTCTCCCTGTTTCAGGGACTCGTGTCCCGTGTTAATCAGCTCAACTTCGTACAGGTGCGGGGTGTTCAGGAACGGTCTATTCACAATGGCGCTGCTGGTGGCGTAGACCGTGACCTCCTTTAGGTTTCATATGAACTCGGAGCTCAGTCCGTGTAGCGTGGGCACGTAAGAATTGCAGTCTTTGACAAAGTAGAACAGGCCACCGGGTAGGTAGTTCTTAGCCGACTCGTGTTTGTAGCACCCGTAAGGGACCTGGGTGGTACCGGGCCGCTGATCACTCAGATTGTGTGTGTACGCACGAATCGGTTGGTGCACTCGGGTGGACGACATAGCTGACTTATAAATAGAGTCAGAGGTATAGGCAGAAGTTCGGCTTTGCTAGACTGTGGCAGACGATGTGCTAGTACAGAGAATTGTCAGTCAGCTGCAGAATGTCAACTGCAGAATAGGAACCTCTCTGCCTGAGATGGATCCCGACAGGTTGGCGAGTAGGGCACGTTGGGATGCTTGAGGACGAGCAACGCGGCTGTGAGTAGTTCCAGGAGGATAGGGGCCTCTTCACTGTTGAGCCTGAGCAACCTGATCGTAAGCATGTTAAGATCGGCGTCCGACAGCACCCCGAAGGTTTGCGAAAACCAAGGGCACCACCTTAGAATGATGTACGAATTCAGATCGTCTTGTGCACTAGCCTGGGGTGGTGTGAGACTCTTGTCAGGAGCACTCATAGACCCTTGCGTGTTGATGAACAACAGAACTCGGTTATCCTTCATCTCGTACTCTTCAGTGAGTTCAGTTAGAGACTTGGATGACGTGAGGCATATCAACTCCTCCAGTGTTAGTGTGTGCCATGTAGCACCCCAGCTCATCTCCTCACCTTCACAGTATCTGGTTCCAGTGTGTGGACGGTGACAGTTCAA
This sequence comes from Coregonus clupeaformis, assembly GCF_020615455.1. Classification (NCBI taxonomy): domain Eukaryota; kingdom Metazoa; phylum Chordata; class Actinopteri; order Salmoniformes; family Salmonidae; genus Coregonus; species Coregonus clupeaformis. Next base: position 537,546 of record NW_025533653.1, read on the forward strand.
ATGAGGCCTGCCTACTACACAGGGATAAGTGTTTATAGAGGTGCATATTGTAGTATAGGTGTGTCATGATGAATAGTTCATCTCCACCCTCTTGCGATAAGCCACCAGGCTCTGGTTGTAAAAGTCGACAGCTCCGACGTTCTCGGCAAAGTTACAGTTTGTCATTTGTAGATTTCCTCTTTTCACCACCCTAGTGAGCACAACGTACACTGAGGGCTTTATCGGTGACATGGAGAAATACCTGGGCGGGTGGTAGAGCACTTGCCCGTGCACGGTGCAGCCTTGGCAGTCGTACGTGTTCATCGCCAACAGACAGGCCAGCGGGTGGTCACTGTCCAGTTCATGTAGGTCCACTTGGAAGGAGCCACCTTGTACATGGTCCCCGTCTGATCCCCTTTCATGTAGAACTCTTTGAACTGGCCCTGTACATTGAACGAAATGCCTAGCACTACACCTTCCATGTCTGGATTGGAAGGGAGTTGCTGCTGCCATATCCTCATTTGTGTGCCCGTCATAGCAGATGATGACCCCAATGTCTTATTGTTCGCAACCTGTATACCGTTGAAGTCCATGTGCCAGATCATTCGCACCTTGCAACCCACCCACAGCTTGTCCACTTTCAGATACTCCCTTTCCGTGGTGCGGATCCCGGGACGGTATTTGGGCACTGAAAAGATCTTGGGCAGCGTCTGAGCGGCCTGCTTCAGCACTTCGTACCAAGCGCTCGGTCCTTTGTAGGGCGCCCGGTTCCGAGACACCCTGAGAAACTTTTCCCCAATGCGGGCATGTTGGCTCGCCTTGTCCATGTACGCTGCTGTGTATCTAATCTGCTGTTCGTCCTGGTGGAAGATCCTCAGCTTCTTTGGCTCGTAGTCTGGGTCCATAATGTCGGCCTCGCGGACAGCCACCTGGCTCTTGAAAATGCGCCGAGACTCTTCCGTGACCGTGTTGAACTGAAGGTACGTCATGGCCTCAGCGTAACCCGGGTCCTTGAACTGTCGCCTGTTGACAAAGAGCGGAGTAGAAAAGAGAGGAGACCTTCGAACCGCTCCGTTTGCCAAATGCGCAGATTGGACCCCACGGGCTGCAATTGTGACACAGCCCGAGAAGACTATGAGAGGACCCTTACCGGGTCCGTAGAAGAGAGCACAACATCCTCTCGAGTAGCTCCACGTTCATCAGACCGTACTCGTCTACAATCAGCACGTTCACTCCCAGAAACGCAGGGGCGTCCTCCATGGGTGCCAGTTCTGCGGGGTTCTTAGACATCCTAAGGCGCGCCAGCATTTTACTACACACGGCACAAGACTCCGGTCTCAGCTGTCTACACTGGGCCTGGTGCAGTGTATTGAAACGAGATGTCACGTTCCAGTACACTTTGCAGTAATGCTGCGTAAATTCGTCGAGCGAAAGCTTTTCATCCAACAGTTCCTTCTTGAACCCCATCAACTTGTGGAATGTGTAGACGTGGTCAAGGTCGCAGGATTCCATCAGGGTTCCCGCTGCCTTGTTGGTCATAGCGCTCACAGCCACGCTGATGTTCATGCTCCTCAACTTCTTCTCCAGCAGTGATATGGCGTACGATTTGCCACAGCCGGCGTCTCCGCTCAGCAGAGCCACTTTCATACGCTCGCCTCGAGACATGTGCAGCTTGACCATTGTCCTCACCCAACGATCCTGGCAGTATCTAGACATGGCCAACATTGCTTTCGTTCTCAGGTCCTCCTCATCCTCCTCTTCCAGACACTGTTTTTTGCTGCCAGCCTCGCACACCACTAGCCCATCTCTGTGTCGCTCGGTTGACCTGCTCATGTCCGTATGGTTGACTATATCTCTGTGCCTATCTCTCTAGCGATATATATATATCTCCCTACTACTCTGTCCTTGTAAAGCGCTACAGAGCAGGTGAATCTTTCGACCAAGGTGAATGGAACAGCACCCGGTTTTCAAGAGGCCCTGCTAGGAGACTTGACGTAGCGGCCTTAAATGGGACCTGTTGTTCCTGGTTACTCCGATGAACAGCAGACCTTCCCACTTTGTCCTGACCCTCTAGACCCCTAAGTTTCATGAACGCAGAGAGCGACTGCTCTAAGCGAAGGGGGTCTTCGCGAGACACTCTGTCTACCTCTCCATTTGCCAACACGCTGCTGATGTGAGGGGGAGCTTCAATCCCTTCCAGTACAGAGCGCAAGACCCTGTTTCTGACAGAGTGGGAACCTCTTTGACAGTCGCTCTGATCAGCACCCAAGCCTGCATTAAGAGGCACGTAAACGACACCTTGCGCCTTACGCACCCTCTGAGCTCTCTGACGTACGCGTACAACACCCTCGTAGGCCGTTGACACCGTGTCTCTGAACAGTGTCACATACGAGCTGTACATGTGCTTGCTCGTGTACAGAGATGCCGTGGTCACTCCTCCCTTGCCCGTACTGTTTAGAACATTTTGGAGCCCGGCGAGCACTTCGATCAATGGTGCGTGAGCCCCGTACTCGAATAACAGCCACGCAAAGTCCTCGGTGTCTACCCTGTCTGTAGATTTGTATTTATTGCCATGCACATAGGCTCTACAGAAACCAAAGTGTTTGGCGTACCACTCGGGCTCCAGTTGAGATAGCATGATGTTCATATTCTCCACCATCAGACTGAACCCCGTTGCCAGTTTATCGCCTACCCTGATCTCAAACAGCTTCTGTAACACCCCGACCGGTTTGACAGACTGACCGGGTTTGAACATGCGGTCCTCCGGGAGCGACACCGCAAGGTAATGTCTCCCTACCCAGTCTAAGTGAGGGTGTGAGTCTTCTGTCTTGTGCGTTCCGTCGGCATATTCCTTGGGTTCTGCATCCTTGCTAGGCTGGCGGCTCTCTGACAGCTTGATCCTTAAGGCTTCCCGCTCCTCACAGGCTTCCTGAAGAGCGTATCTTGTGTCCTCCAGTTCCTTTGTACACAACTCGAGTTCATATAGCGTGTGCCTGTGTGTATCGCTCAAGCGGTCAGTGGCAGCTTTGGTCGCTGTATTTCCTACCATAGCCTCACCTACCAATGCCACATTTCTTTCTGCTGCTTGTTCTCCTTGCCATTTGGCGAGGCCCTCACCCAACATCTTTCTCTCACGGCTAGCCTCCATCCTCTGTTCGTGCTCCACATCCAGTGACTTCTTGAGTTGGAGGATTTCACGTTTCAGGTTGGCTATCATCGTTATGTGAGCACACTCGTTACACGCACCTGTACCGGAGGACTCTTCTCGGGTCCTCTTTCTGCACAGAGATGAGCTACTGCGTGTGGAAGGCATGATGTTACACAACCCCAGTCCTTACTTATAGTGTTATATGGTGACAATAATAGCACCGCTTCATATATGTTGTACTCCTAGACACGATGAACATAACACACACTGCACCTTATAATGTAATACATCGGGGAATACTTTATTGGGTTCAAACACATCACACAGGTTTTATTTAATAACAAAGACATATATCAACACACAACCTGGTCAGAGATATGTTTGTCAAGAAAACAAAAGTATGATTGTCTATGAGGACACCGATCACCCCTGTCAGTGTGTACACTCCCTTATTCGTCCGCTGTCTTCGCAGTTAGTCGGGGATGCTTGCGACCATCTCCAAGGGGCCGCTGCATTGCTCTTTTGAGTAAGCGGCCAAGACCTTTAGGTGCTTTGGTGTATAGACCATACTCTGCATCACGTTTGAGAACCACACCGAATTGATCCACTGGAACCACGAGTACTTGATCTCGATCTTGAAAAGGTCCATTGCTAGTTGTGAGGTTAGTGTAGGGACTCTGGATTACCTCTGAGCTGAACCGACCGTCATCTTTCAACGATGCCCTTATGGTCTTCTTTGGGTCCACCAACACAAACAATGTGTCAGGCGTTAAGCACGTAGTTCGAACATTGAGTATATTACGCCCTGCAGAGCGGAACCGTGACGGGTGGTACTGTGAAAATATCCGTATAGTGAAGATGTCGTCTCCATGCGTTATGCTTCTCCTGGGATAGGCCGGTTGGGGAGTAGACGTGGGTACCACGGTGAGGTGAATGCGACCTGTCTTCGGCATGAGATAACATGGAAAGTTGTTAGGCATCCAGGTCGGAGGCCCCAACCCCGGCAGGAATAATACAATCAGAATGTTATGCACAATAGTCCTGTCTAACATTCCGTAGAAAGGACACTTGTCCAGAGCGTTCTCGATAGTATCAATGTCCTCGTAGGTACACTGTATCTTGTACCGCTGTTCACATCATAATACGTACCCGAAGGGGTGACGTATCTGGTGTTGGGGAGACACCCCGGCAGTACAACACCTTACATGTTCAGTTCCACCAGCCGTTTGTAGCTGTGAGTCGTGAGATGATCCTCCTGAGGTGGAGTGTAGATTGGTGCGTTCGATGGAAGATAGAGACATGGTATGCTGGTTACAATGGCATTCATGGACATGTTCCTCCACAACCACAATAACTCCAATACCTCCAATGTGTTCCCAACCCAAGTACAAGTGCACAGCGCGTGTTCAGTTATTCTTGTGCTATGTTCACACTGGGGGTTCCTTGTTACTGACTATATTGGACAGCATCCCATTCATCCAGCCATAGGTCATCAGCCGAGGTTGGGTATCACAGTCAGGGTCTAAACGTCTGAACTAACATTGGTCTGATATGTAGGCCGAGATCGGATATCACAGTCTCTTCTCTTCTGAGTTTGTATTTAACTACATCATCATACCCCATAGAGGTACCATTGGGTAGGATGTCACAACATTGGGTGGACGAAAGGGTTGGTATGTGTGTGACGTGTCAGGCTCCAGCGTGTATATAAAGGGCTCAACAGCTCCTGCAGGCAGCATTCTGTTTTTATAACAAAAGTGAAACATATTTTTTATACATTTTGCATGAAAAGGGTCTAAAATATTTTTTTACATTCAGCACTAGAATGACAGATGTAAAATACAATATACAAGTGTTTTCAAATGTGATTTTAAAAAAACTGTTTCCCATGAATATTGTCTAAAATCATGTTTTAGGCAAAATCCACAATGCAACTAGTTCGGCATATGAAGGAATACAAAGTTTTTTTATAACAAACAAGAAAAATATTTTTTATACATTTTGCATGAAAAGGGTCTAAAAAAAAAAAAAATGATGTTCAGCACTAGAAGGACATATGTAGAATACATCATACAAGTGTTTTCAAACGTGATTTTTAAAAAATATTTTTTCAATGAATATTTTCTAAAATCATGTTTTAGGCTAAATCCACAATGCAACTAGTTCGGCATATGAAGGGATACAAAGTTTTTTTATAACAAACAAGAAAAAAATATTTTTTATACATTTTGCATGAAAAGGGTCAAAAATATTTTTTTTTACGTTCAGCACTAGAAGGATATATGTAAAATACAACATACAAGGGTTTTCAAATGTGATTTTTTTAAAAGCCTTTTTCAATGAATATTGTCTAAAATCATTATTTAGGCAAAATCCACAATGCAACTAGTTCAGCATATGAAGGATACAAAGTTTTTTTTTATAACAAACGTGAAACATATTTTTTGTACATTTTGCATGAAAGGGTCTAAAATATTTTTTTAACGTTCAGCACTAGAAGGACATATTTAGAATACAACATACAAGTGTTTTCAAATGTGATTTTTTTAAAAGCTTTTTTCAATGAATATTTTCTAAAATCATGTTTTAGGCAAAATCAATAATACAACTAGTTCGGCATATGAAGGATACAACGTTTTTTATAACGAACGAGAAACATAGTTTTTATACATTTTGCATGAAAATGGTCTAAAATATGTTTTTTACGTTCAGTACTAGAAGGACATATGTAGAATACAATTTACAAGGTTTTAAAATGTGATTTAAAAAAATACTTTTTTCAATTAATATTGTCTAAAATCATGTTTTAGGCAAAATCCACAATGCAACTAGTTCGGCATATGAAGGGATACACCGTTTTTTATAACAAACGAGACAAATATTATTTATACATTTTGCATGAAAAGGGTCTAAAATATATATTTTTTCGTTCAGCACTAGACGGACAGATGTGGAATACAATATACAAGGGTTTTCAAATGTGATTTAAAAAAAAAGATTTTTTCAATTAATATTGTCTTAAATCATGTTTTAGGCAAAATACACAATGCAACTAGTTCGGCATATGAAGGAATACAAAGTTTTTATATAACAAACAAGAAATATATTTTTTATACATTTTGCATGAAAAGGGTCTAAAATATTTTTTTTTACGTTCAGCACTAGAAGGACATATGTAGAATACAATTTACAAGGGGTTTTAAATGTGATTTAAAAAAAAGCTTTTTTCAATTAATATTGTCTAAAATCATGTTTTAGGCAAAATCCACAATGCAACTAGTTCGGCATATGAAGGGATACACCGTTTTTCATAACAAACGAGACAAATATTTTTATTCATTTTGATTGAAAAGGGTCTAAAATATTTTTTTACATTCAGCACTAGAAGGATATATGTAGAATACAAAATACAAGGGTTTTCAAATGTGATTTTTTTAAAAGATTTTTTCAATGAATATTGTCTAAAATCATGTTTTAGGCAAAATCAATAATACAACTTGTTCAGCATATGAAGGGATACAAAGTTTTTTTATAACAAACGTGAAACATATTTTTTATACATTTTGCATGAAAAGGGTCTAAAATATGTTTTTTACGTTCAGCACTAGAAGGACATATGTAGAATACAATTTACAAGGGTTTTCAAATGTGATTTAAAAAAAAGCTTTTTTTCAATTAATATTGTCTAAAATCATGTTTTAGGCAAAGTCCACAATGCAACTAGTTCGGCATATGAAGGGATACACTGTTTTTTATAACAAACGAGACAAATATTTTTATTCATTTTGATTGAAAAGGGTCTAAAATATTTTTTTTAATGTTCAGCACTAGAAGGACATATGTAGAATACAACATACAAGTGTTTTCAAATGTGATTTTTTAAAAAGCTTTTTTCAATGAATATTTTCTAAAATCATGTTTTAGGCAAAATCAATAATACAACTAGTTCGGCATATGAAGGGATACAAAGTTTTTTATAACGAATGAGATACATAGTTTTATACATTTTGCATGAAAAGGGTCTAAAATATGTTTTTTACGTTCAGCACTAGAAGGACATATGTAGAATACAATTTACAAGGGTTTTCAAATGTGATTTAAAAAAAAGCTTTTTTCAATTAATATTGTCTAAAATCATGTTTTAGGCAAACTCCACAATGCAACTAGTTCGGCATATGAAGGGATACACCGTTTTTTATAACAAACGAGACAAATATTTTTATTCATTTTGATTGAAAAGGGTCTAAAATATTTTTTACATTCAGCACTAGAAGGATATATGTAGAATACATCATACAAGGGTTTTCAAATGTGATTTTTTAAAAAGATTTTTTCAATGAATATTTTCTAAAATCATGTTTTAGGCAAAATCAATAATACAACTAGTTCGGCATGTGAAGGGATACAAAGTTTTTTATAATGAATGATAAACATAGTTTTTATACATTTTGCATGAAAAGGGTCTAAAATATATATTTTTTTCGTTCAGCACTAGAAGGACATATGTAGAATACAATTTACAACGGTTTCCAAATGTGATTTTAAAAAAAGCTTTTTTTCAATTAATATTGTCTAAAATCATGTTTTAGGCAAAATCCACAATGCAACTAGTTCGACATATGAAGGGATACACTGTTTTTTATAACAAACGAGACAAATATTTTTTATTCATTTTGATTGAAAAGGGTCTAAAATATTTTTTTTATGTTCAGCACTAGAAGGACAAATGTAGAATACAACATACAAGGGTTTTCAAATGTGATTTTTTAAAAAGCTTTTTTCAATGAATATTTTCTAAAATCATGTTTTAGGCAAAATCAATAATACAACTAGTTCGGCATATGAAGGGATACACTGATTTTTATAACAAACGAGACAAATATTTTTTATTCATTTTGCATGAAAAGGGTCTAAAATATATATTTTTTCGTTCAGCACTATACAGACAGATGTGGAATACAATATACAAAGGTTTTCAAATGTGATTAAAAAAAAAACTGTTTCCCATATATATTGTCTGAAATCATGTTTTAGGCAAAATCCACAATGCAACTATTTCGGCATATGAAGGAATACAAAGTTTTTATATAACAAACAAGAAATATCTTTTTTATACATTTTGCATGAAAAGGGTCTAAAATATTTTTTTAACGTTCAGCACTAGACGGACAGATGTGGAATACAATATACAAAGGTTTTCAAATGTGATTTAAACTAAATCTGTTTCCCATGAATATTGTCTAAAATCATGTTTTTGGCAAAATCCACAATGCAACTAGTTCGGCATATGAAGGAATAAAAAGTTTTTTATAACAAACAAGAAAAATATTTTTTATACATTTTGCATGAAAAGTGTCTAAAATATATATTTTTTACGTTCAGCACTAGACGTACAGATGTAGAATACAACATACAAGTGTTTTCAAATGTGATTTTTTTAAAAGTATTTTTCAATGAATATTGTCTAAAATCATGTTTTAGGCAAAATCCACAATGCAACTAGTTCAGCATATGAAGGGATACAAAGTTTTTTTATAACAAACGTGAAACATATTTTTTATACATTTTGCATGAAAAGGGTCTAAAATATGTTTGTTACGTTCAGCACTAGAAGGACATATGTAGAATACAATTTAAAAGGGGTTTTAAATGTGATTTAAAAAAAAGCTTTTTTCAATTAATATTGTCTAAAATCATGTTTTATGCAAAATCAATAATACAACTAGTTCGGCATATGAAGCGATACAAAGTTTTTTATAACGAACGAGAAACATAGTTTTTATACATTTTGCATGAAAAGGGTCTAAAATATATTTTTTTACGTTCAGCACTAGAAGGACATATGTAGAATACAATTTACAAGGGTTTTCAAATGTGATTAAAAAAAAAGCTTTTTTTCAATTAATATTGTCTAAAATCATGTTTTAGGCAAAATCCACAATGCAACTAGTTCGGCATATGAAGGGATACACTGTTTTTTATAACAAACGAGACAAATATTTTTTATTCATTTCGATTGAAAAGGGTCTAAAATATTTTTTTTATGTTCAGCACTAGAAGGACATATGTAGAATACAACATACAAGTGTTTTTAAAATGTGATTTAAAAAAAAGCTTTTTTCAGTGAATATTTTCTAAAATCATGTTTTAGGGAAAATCAATAATACAACTAGTTCGGCATATGAAGGAATACAAAGTTTTTTATAACGAATGAGAAACATAGTTTTTATACATTTTGCATGAAAAGGGTCTAAAATATGTTTTTTACGTTCAGCACTAGAAGGACATATGTAGAATACAATTTACAAGGGGTTTTAAATGTGATTTAAAAAAAAACTTTTTTCAATTAATATTGTCTAAAATCATGTTTTATGCAAAATCAATAATACAACTAGTTCGGCATATGAAGCGATACAAAGTTTTTTATAACGAACGAGAAACATAGTTTTTATACATTTTGCATGAAAAGGGTCTAAAATATATTTTTTTACGTTCAGCACTAGAAGGACAGATGTAGAATACAATATACAAGGGTTTTCAAATGTGATAAAAAAAAGTTTTTTTCAATTAATATTGTCTAAAATCATGTTTTAGGCAAAATCCACAATGCAACTAGTTCGGCATATGAAGGGATACAGTTTTTTTAGAACAAACGAGACAAATATTTTTTATTCATTTCGATTGAAAAGGGTCTAAAATATTTTTTTATGTTCAGCACTAGAAGGACATATGTAGAATACAACATACAAGTGTTTTTAAAATGTGATTTAAAAAAAAGCTTTTTTCAGTGAATATTTTCTAAAATCATGTTTTAGGGAAAATCAATAATACAACTAGTTCGGCATATGAAGGAATACAAAGTTTTTTATAACGAATGAGAAACATAGTTTTTATACATTTTGCATGAAAAGGGTCTAAAATATGTTTTTTACGTTCAGCACTAGAAGGACATATGTAGAATACAATTTACAAGGGTTTTCAAATGTGATTTAAAAAAAAAAATGTCCCATGTATATGGTCTAAAATCATGTTTTAGAAAAAAAATCCACAATGCAACTAGTTCGGCATATGAAGGGATACACCGTTTTTTATAACAAACGAGACAAATATTTTTTATTCATTTTGATTGAAAAGGGTCTAAAAATGTTTTTATTACATTCAGCAATAGAATGATATATGTATAATACAACATACAAGGGTTTTCAAATGTGATTTTTTTAAAAGCTTTTTTCAATTAATATTGTCTAAAATCATGTTTTAGGCAAAATCCACAATGCAACTAGTTCGGCATATGAAGGGATACACCGTTTTTTATAACAAACGAGACAAATATTATTTATACATTTTGCATGAAAAGGGTCTAAAATATTTTTTTAACGTTCAGCACTAGAAGGACATATGTAAAATACAATATACAAGGGTTTTCAAATGTGATTTAAAAAAAACCTGTTTCCCATGAATATTGTCTAAAATCATGTTTTAGACAAAATCCACAATGCAACTATTTCGGCATATGAAGGGATACACTGTTTTTTATAACAAACTGGACAAATATTTTTTATTCATTTTCATTGAAAAGGGTCTAAAATATTTTTTTACATTCAGCACCAAAAAGGATATATGTAGAATGCAACATACAAGGATTTTCAAATGTGATTTTTTAAAAAGCTTTTTTCAATTAATATTGTCTAAAATCATGTTTTAGGCAAAATCCACAATGCAACTAGTTCGGCATATGAAGGAATACAACGTTTTTTTATAACAAACAAGAAAAAAATATGTTTTATACATTTTGCATGAAAAGGGTCTAAAATATTTTTTTACATTCAGCACTAGAAGGATATATGTAGAATACATCATACAAGTGTTTTCAAACGTGATTTAAAAAAATATATTTTTTCAATGAAGATTTTCTAAAATCATGTTTTAGGCTAAATCCACAATGCAACTAGTTCAACATTTGAAGGGATACAATTTTTTTTTAATAACAAACAAGAAAAAAATGTTTTTTATACATTTTGCATGAAAAGGGTCTAAAATATTTTTTTTTACGTTCAGCACTAGAAGGATATATGTAGAATACAAAATACAAGGGTTTTCAAATGTGATTTTTTTAAAAGCCTTTTTCAATGAATATTGTCTAAAATCATGTTTTAGGGAAAATCCACAATGCAACTAGTTCAGCATATGAAGGGATACACAGTTTTTTTTATAACAAACGAGACAAATGTTTTTTATACATTTTGCATGAAAAGGGTCAAAAAATTTTTTTTTTACATTCAGCACTAGACGGACAGATGTAGAATACAATATACAAGGGTTTTCAAATGTGATTACAAAAAAACTGTTTCCCATGAATATTGTCTAAAATCATGTTTTAGACAAAATCCACAATGCAACTAGTTCGGCATATGAAGGGATACACAGTTTTTTTTTTATAACAAACGAGACAAATATTTTTATACATTTTGCATGAAAAGGGTCTAAAATATTTTTTTTTAAGTTCAGCACTAGACGGACAGATGTAGAATACAAGTGTTTTCAAACGTGATTTATTAAAAAGCTTTTTTCAATGAATATTTTCTAAAATCATGTTTTAGGCAAAATCCAAAATACAACTAGTTCGGCATATGAAGGGATACAAAGTTTTTTTATAATAAACAAGAAAAATATTTTTTATACATTTTGCATGAAAAGGGTCTAAAATAATTTTTTTTACCTTCAGCACTAGAAGGACATATGTAGAATACAACATACAAGTGTTTTCAAACGTGATTTTTTTAAACGCTTTTTTCAATGAATATTTTCTAAAATCATGTTTTAGGCAAAATCCATAATACAACTAGTTCGGCATATGAAGGGATACAAAGTTTTTTATAACGAATGAGAAATATTTTTAATACATTTGCATGAAAAGGGTCTAAAATATATTTTTTTAACGTTCAGCACTAGAAGTACATATGTAGAATACATCATACAAGTGTTTTCAAACGTGATTTAAAAAAATTATTTTTTCAATGAAGATTTTCTAAAATCATGTTTTAGGCTAAATCCACAATGCAACTAGTTCGGCATTTGAAGGGATACAAAGTTTTTTTTATAACAAACAAGAAAAAAATATTTTTTATACATTTTGCATGAAAAGGGACTAAAATATATATTTTTTTACGTTCAGCACTAGAAGGAAATATGTAGAATACATCATACAAGTGTTTTCAAACGTGATTTTTTAAAAAGCTTTTTTCAATGAATATTTTCTAAAATCATGTTTTAGGCAAAATCCATAATACAACTAGTTCAGCATATGAAGGGATACAAAGTTTTTTACAACGAATGAGAAACATATTTTTTATACATTTTGCATGAAAAGGGTCTAAAATATTTTTTTTTACGTTCAGCACTAGAAGGATATATGTAGAATACAAAATACAAGGGTTTTCAAATGTGATTTTTTAAAAAGCCTTTTTCAATGAATATTGTCTAAAATCATGTTTTAGGGAAAATCCACAATGCAACTAGTTCGGCATATGAAGGGATACACAGTTTTTTTTTATAGCAAACGAGACAAATATTTTTATACATTTTGCATGAAAAGGGTCTAAAATATTTTTTTTTACGTTCAGCACTAGACGGACAGATGTAGAATACAAGTGTTTTCAAACGTGATTTAAAAAAAATATTTTTTCAATGAAGATTTTCTAAAATCATGTTTTAGGCTAAATCCACAATGCAACTAGTTCGGCATTTGAAGGGATACAACGTTTTTTTTATAACAAACAAGAAAAAAATATTTTTATACATTTTGAATGAAAAGGGTCAAAAATATTTTTTTTTTTTACGTTCAGCACTAGAAGGATATATGTAGAATACAAAATACAAGGGTTTTCAAATGTGATTTTTTTAAAAGCCTTTTTCAATGAATATTGACTAAAATCATGTTTTAGGGAAAATCCACAATGCAACTAGTTCAGCATATGAAGGGATACAAAGTTTTTTTATAACAAAAGTGAAACATATTTTTTATACATTTTGCATGAAAAGGGTATAAAACAATATTTAAATGTTCAGCACTAGAAGGACATATGTAGAATAGAACATACAAGTGTTTTCAAACGTGATTTTTTTAAAAAGCTTTTTTCAATGAATATTTTCTAAAATCATGTTTTAGCAAACTCCATAATACAACTAGTTTTGCATATGAAGAGATACAAAGTTTTTTTACAACGAATGAGAAACATATTTTTTATACATTTTTATGAAAAGGGTCTAAAATATTTTTTTACATTCAGCACTAGAAGGATATATGTAGAATACTATATACAAATGTTTTCAAATGTGATTTACAAAAATACTGTTTTCCATGAATATTTTCTAAAATCATGTTTTAGAAAAAATCCACAATGCAACTAGTTCGGCATATGAAGGGATACACTGTTTTTTTTATAACAAACGAGACAAATATTTTTTATACATTTTGCATGAAAAGGGTCTAAAATATTTTTTTTACGTTCAGCACTAGACGGACAGATGTAGAATACAAGGGTTTTCAAATGTGATTTCTTAAAAAGCTTTTTTCAATGAAATTTTTCTAAAATCATGTTTTAGGCAAAATCCACATTATAACTAGTTCGGCATATGAAGGGATACACAGTTTTTTTATAACAAACGAGAAAAATATTTTTTATACATTTTGCATGAAAAGGGTCTAAAATATTTTTTTTACGTTCAGCACTAGACGGACAGATGTAGAATACTTTGTACAAATGTTTTAAATGTGATTTTAAAAAAAACTATTTTACCATGAATATTGTCTAAAATCATGTTTTAGGCAAAATCCACAATGCAACTAGTTCGGCATATGAAGGGATACACAGTTCTTTTATTACAAACGTGAAAAATATTTTTTATACATTTTGATTGAAATGGGTCTAAAATATTTTTTTTTTACGTTCAGCATTAGAAGGACAGATGTAGAATACATCATACAAGTTTTTTCAAACGTGATTTAAAACAAATATTTTTTCAATGAATATTTTCTAAATCATGTTTTAGGCTAAATCCACAATGCAACTAGTTCGGCATATGAAGGGATACAAAGTTTTTTTATAACAAACAAGAAAAAAATATTTTTATACATTTTGCATGAAAAGGGTCTAAAATATATTTTTTTACGTTCAGCACTAGAAGGATATATGTAGAATACAACATACAAGGGTTTTCAAATGTGATTTAAAAAAATCATTTTTCAATGAATATTGTCTAAAATCATGTTTTAGTCAAAATCCACAATGCAACTAGTTCGGCATATGAAGGGATACAAAGTTTTTTTATAACAAACGAGACAAATATTTTTTATTCATTTTGATTGAAAAGGGTCTAAAATATTTTTTTACATTCAGCACTAGAAGGATACAGTGGGGGAAAAAAGTATTTAGTAAGCCACCAATTGTGCAAGTTCTCCCACTTAAAAAGATGAGAGAGGCCTGTAATTTTCATCATAGGTACACATAAATTATGACAGACAAAATGAGGAAAGAAAATCCAGAAAATCACATTGTAGGATTTTTCATGAATTTATTTGCAAATTATGGTGGAAAATAAGTATCTGGTCACCTACAAACAAGCAAGATTTCTGCCACTCACAGACCTGTAACTTCTTCTTTAAGAGGCTCCTCTGTCTTCCACTCGTTACCTGTATTAATGGCACCTGTTTGAACTTGTTATCAGTATAAAAGACACCTGTCCACATCCTCAAACAGTCACACTCCAAACTCCACTATGGCCAAGACCAAAGAGCTGTCAAAGGACACCAGAAACAAAATTGTAGACCTGCACCAGGCTGGGAAGACTGAATCTGCAATAGGTAAGCAGCTTGGTTTGAAGAAATCAACTGTGGGAGCAATTATTAGGAAATGGAAGACCACTGATAATTTCCCTCGATCTGGGGGCTCCACGCAAGATCTCACCCCGTGGGGTCAAAATGATCACAAGAACGGTGAGAAAAAATTCCAGAACCACACGGGGGGACCTAGTGAATAACCTGCAGAGAGCTGGGACCAAAGCAACAAAGCCTACCATCAGTAACACACTACGCCGCCAGGGACTAAAATCCTGCAGTGCAAGACGTGTCCCCCTGCTTAAGCCAGTACATGTCCAGGCCTGTCTGAAGTTTGGTAGAGTGCATTTGGATGATCCAGAAGAGGATTGGGAGAATGTCATATGTTCAGATGAAACCAAAATAGAACTTTTTGGTAAAAACTCAACTCGTCGTGTTTGGAGGACAAAGAATGCTGAGTTGCATCCAAAGAACACCATACCTACTGTGAAGCATGGGGGTGGAAACATCATGCTTTGGGGCTGTTTTTCTGCAAAGGGACCAGGACGACTGATCCGTGTAAAGGAAAGAATGAATGGGGCCATATATCGTGAGATTTTGAGTGAAAACCTCCTTCCATCAGCAAGGGCATTGAAGATGAAATGTGGCTGGGTCTTTCAGCATGACAATGATCCCAAACACACCGCCCGGGCAACGAAGGAGTGGCTTCGTAAGAAGCATTTCAAGGTCCTGGAGTGGCCTAGCCAGTCTCCAGATCTCAACCCCATAGAAAATCTTTGGAGGGAGTTGAAAGTCTGTGTTGCCCAGCGACAGCCCCAAAACATCACTGCTCTAGAGGAGATCTGCATGGAGGAATGGGCCAAAATACCAGCAACAGTGTGTGAAAACCTTGTGAAGACTTACAGAAAACTTTTGACCTGTGTCATTGCCAACAAAGGGTATATAACAAAGTATTGAGAAACTTGTGTTATTGACCAAATACTTATTTTCCACCATAATTTTCTAATAAATTCATTAAAAATCCTACAATGTGATTTTCTGGATTTTTTTTTCTAATTTTGTCTGTCATAGTTGACGTGTACCTATGATGAAAATTACAGGCCTCTCTCACCTTTTTAAGTGGGAGAACTTGGACAATTGATGGCTGACTAAATACTTTTTTTCCCCTCTGTATATGTAAAATAAAACATACAAGTGTTTTCAAATGTGATTTTTTTAAAAGCTTTTTTCAATTAATAATGTCTAAAATCCTGTTTTAGGCAAAATCCACCATGCAACTAGTTCGGCATATGAAGGGATACAAAGTTTTTTACAACGAATGAGAAACATATTTTTTATACATTTTGCATGAAAAGGGTCTAAAATATTTTTTTTTACGTTCAGCACTAGAAGGATATATGTAGAATACAAAATACAAGGGTTTTCAAATGTGATTTTTTTAAAAGCCTTTTTCAATGAATATTGTCTAAAATCATGTTTTAGGGAAAATCCACAATGCAACTAGTTCGGCATATGAAGGGATACACAGTTTTTTTTTATAGCAAACGAGACAAATATTTTTATACATTTTGCATGAAAAGGGTCTAAAATATTTTTTTTTACGTTCAGCACTAGACGGACAGATGTAGAATACAAGTGTTTTCAAACGTGATTTAAAAAAAATATTTTTTCAATGAAGATTTTCTAAAATCATGTTTTAGGCTAAATCCACAATGCAACTAGTTCGGCATATGAAGGGATACAAAGTTTTTTTTATAACAAACAAGAAAAAAATATTTTTTATACATTTTGCATGAAAAGGGTCTAAAATATTTTTTTTTACGTTCAGCACTAGAAGGATATATGTAGAATACAAAATACAAGGGTTTTCAAATGTGATTTTAAAAAAAGCCTTTTTCAATGAATATTGTCTAAAATCATGTTTTAGGGAAAATCCACAATGCAACTAGTTAAGCATATGAAGGGATACACAGTTTTTTTTATAACAAACGAGACAAATATTTTTTATACATTTTGCATGAAAAGGGTCTAAAATATTTTTTTTTACGTTCAGCACTAGAAGGAAATATGTAGAATACATCATACAAGTGTTTTCAAACGTGATTTTTTAAAAAGCTTTTTTCAATGAATATTGTCTAAAATCATGTTTTAGGCAAAATCCACAATGCAACTAGTTCGGCATATGAAGGAATACAACGTTTTTTTATAACAAACAAGAAAAATATTTTTT
Source organism: Coregonus clupeaformis (assembly GCF_020615455.1). Taxonomy (NCBI): domain Eukaryota; kingdom Metazoa; phylum Chordata; class Actinopteri; order Salmoniformes; family Salmonidae; genus Coregonus; species Coregonus clupeaformis. The sequence goes on from NW_025533653.1 coordinate 554,739, forward strand.
ATACATTTTGCATGAAAAGGGTCTAAACATTATTTTTTTTACATTCAGCACTAGACGGACAGATGTAGAATACAATATACAAGGGTTTTCAAATGTGATTAAAAAAAAACCTGTTTCCCATTAATATTGTCTAAAATTATGTTTTAGACAAAATCCACAATGCAACTAGTTCGGCATATGAAGGGATACACCATTTTTTATAACAAACGGGACAAATATTTTTTATTCATTTTGATTGAAAAGGGTCTAAAATATTTTTTTACATTCAGCACCAAAAGGATATATGTAGAATACAACATACATGGATTTTCAAATGTGATTTTTTTAAAAGCTTTTTTCAATTAATATTGTCTCAAATCATATTTTAGGCAAAATCCACAATGCAACTAGTTCGGCATATGAAGGGATACACCGTTTTTTATAACAAACGAGAAAGATATTTTTTATACATTTTGCATGAAAAGGGTCTAAAATATTTTTTTACGTTCAGCACTAGACGGAAAGATGTAGAATACAATATACAAGTGTTTTCAAACGTGATTTAAAAAAATGATTTTTTCAATGAAGATTTTCTAAAATCATGTTTTAGGCTAAATCCACAATGCAACTAGTTCGGCATTTGAAGGGATACAACGTTTTTTTTATAACAAACAAGAAAAAAATATTTTTATACATTTTGAATGAAAAGGGTCAAAAATATTATTTTTTTTTACGTTCAGCACTAGAAGGATATATGTAGAATAGAACATACAAGTGTTTTCAAACGTGATTTTTTTAAAAGCTTTTTTCAATGAATATTTTCTAAAATCATGTTTTAGTCAAAATCCATAATACAACTAGTTCGGCATATGAAGGGATACAAAGTTTTTTATAATGAATGATAAACATAGTTTTTATACATTTTGCATGAAAAGGGTCTAAAATATATTTTTTTAACGTTCAGCACTAGAAGGATATATGTAGAATACAAAATACAAGGGTTTTCAAATGTGATTTTTTTAAAAGCCTTTTTCAATGAATATTGACTAAAATCATGTTTTAGGGAAAATCCACAATGCAACTAGTTCAGCATATGAAGGGATACAAAGTTTTTTTATAACAAAAGTGAAACATATTTTTTATACATTTTGCATGAAAAGGGTATAAAACAATATTTAAATGTTCAGCACTAGAAGGACATATGTAGAATAGAACATACAAGTGTTTTCAAACGTGATTTTTTAAAAAGCTTTTTTCAATGAATATTTTCTAAAATCATGTTTTAGCAAACTCCATAATACAACTAGTTTTGCATATGAAGAGATACAAAGTTTTTTTACAACGAATGAGAAACATATTTTTTATACATTTTTATGAAAAGGGTCTAAAATATTTTTTTACATTCAGCACTAGAAGGATATATGTAGAATACTATATACAAATGTTTTCAAATGTGATTTACAAAAATACTGTTTTCCATGAATATTTTCTAAAATCATGTTTTAGAAAAAATCCACAATGCAACTAGTTCGGCATATGAAGGGATACACAGTTTTTTTTATAACAAACGAGACAAATATTTTTTATACATTTTGCATGAAAAGGGTCTAAAATATTTTTTTTACGTTCAGCACTAGACGGACAGATGTAGAATACAAGGGTTTTCAAATGTGATTTCTTAAAAAGCTTTTTTCAATGAAATTTTTCTAAAATCATGTTTTAGGCAAAATCCACATTATAACTAGTTCGGCATATGAAGGGATACACAGTTTTTTTATAACAAACGAGAAAAATATTTTTTATACATTTTGCATGAAAAGGGTCTAAAATATTTTTTTACGTTCAGCACTAGACGGACAGATGTAGAATACTTTGTACAAATGTTTTAAATGTGATTTAAAAAAAACTATTTTACCATGAATATTGTCTAAAATCATGTTTTAGGCAAAATCCACAATGCAACTAGTTCGGCATATGAAGGGATACACAGTTCTTTTATTACAAACGTGAAAAATATTTTTTATACATTTTGATTGAAATGGGTCTAAAATATTTTTTTTTTACGTTCAGCATTAGAAGGACAGATGTAGAATACATCATACAAGTTTTTTCAAACGTGATTTAAAACAAATATTTTTTCAATGAATATTTTCTAAATCATGTTTTAGGCTAAATCCACAATGCAACTAGTTCGGCATATGAAGGGATACAAAGTTTTTTTATAACAAACAAGAAAAAAATATTTTTTATACATTTTGCATGAAAAGGGTCTAAAATATATTTTTTTACGTTCAGCACTAGAAGGATATATGTAGAATACAACATACAAGGGTTTTCAAATGTGATTTAAAAAAAATCATTTTTCAATGAATATTGTCTAAAATCATGTTTTAGTCAAAATCCACAATGCAACTAGTTCGGCATATGAAGGGATACAAAGTTTTTTTATAACAAACGAGACAAATATTTTTTATTCATTTTGATTGAAAAGGGTCTAAAATATTTTTTTACATTCAGCACTAGAAGGATACAGTGGGGGAAAAAAGTATTTAGTAAGCCACCAATTGTGCAAGTTCTCCCACTTAAAAAGATGAGAGAGGCCTGTAATTTTCATCATAGGTACACATCAATTATGACAGACAAAATGAGGAAAGAAAATCCAGAAAATCACATTGTAGGATTTTTCATGAATTTATTTGCAAATTATGGTGGAAAATAAGTATCTGGTCACCTACAAACAAGCAAGATTTCTGCCTCTCACAGACCTGTAACTTCTTCTTTAAGAGGCTCCTCTGTCTTCCACTCGTTACCTGTATTAATGGCACCTGTTTGAACTTGTTATCAGTATAAAAGACACCTGTCCACATCCTCAAACAGTCACACTCCAAACTCCACTATGGCCAAGACCAAAGAGCTGTCAAAGGACACCAGAAACAAAATTGTAGACCTGCACCAGGCTGGGAAGACTGAATCTGCAATAGGTAAGCAGCTTGGTTTGAAGAAATCAACTGTGGGAGCAATTATTAGGAAATGGAAGACCACTGATAATTTCCCTCGATCTGGGGCTCCACGCAAGATCTCACCCCGTGGGGTCAAAATGATCACAAGAACGGTGAGAAAAAATTCCAGAACCACACGGGGGGACCTAGTGAATAACCTGCAGAGAGCTGGGACCAAAGCAACAAAGCCTACCATCAGTAACACACTACGCCGCCAGGGACTAAAATCCTGCAGTGCAAGACGTGTCCCCCTGCTTAAGCCAGTACATGTCCAGGCCTGTCTGAAGTTTGGTAGAGTGCATTTGGATGATCCAGAAGAGGATTGGGAGAATGTCATATGTTCAGATGAAACCAAAATAGAACTTTTTGGTAAAAACTCAACTCGTCGTGTTTGGAGGACAAAGAATGCTGAGTTGCATCCAAAGAACACCATACCTACTGTGAAGCATGGGGGTGGAAACATCATGCTTTGGGGCTGTTTTTCTGCAAAGGGACCAGGACGACTGATCCGTGTAAAGGAAAGAATGAATGGGGCCATATATCGTGAGATTTTGAGTGAAAACCTCCTTCCATCAGCAAGGGCATTGAAGATGAAATGTGGCTGGGTCTTTCAGCATGACAATGATCCCAAACACACCGCCCGGGCAACGAAGGAGTGGCTTCGTAAGAAGCATTTCAAGGTCCTGGAGTGGCCTAGCCAGTCTCCAGATCTCAACCCCATAGAAAATCTTTGGAGGGAGTTGAAAGTCTGTGTTGCCCAGCGACAGCCCCAAAACATCACTGCTCTAGAGGAGATCTGCATGGAGGAATGGGCCAAAATACCAGCAACAGTGTGTGAAAACCTTGTGAAGACTTACAGAAAACTTTTGACCTGTGTCATTGCCAACAAAGGGTATATAACAAAGTATTGAGAAACTTGTGTTATTGACCAAATACTTATTTTCCACCATAATTTTCTAATAAATTCATTAAAAATCCTACAATGTGATTTTCTGGATTTTTTTTTCTAATTTTGTCTGTCATAGTTGACGTGTACCTATGATGAAAATTACAGGCCTCTCTCACCTTTTTAAGTGGGAGAACTTGGACAATTGATGGCTGACTAAATACTTTTTTTCCCCTCTGTATATGTAAAATAAAACATACAAGTGTTTTCAAATGTGATTTTTTTAAAAGCTTTTTTCAATTAATAATGTCTAAAATCCTGTTTTAGGCAAAATCCACCATGCAACTAGTTCGGCATATGAAGGGATACACCGTTTTTTATAACAAACGAGACAAATATTATTTATCATTTTGCATGAAAAGGGTCTAAAGTATTTTTTTTACGTTCAGCACTAGAAGGATATATGTAGAATACATCATACAAGGGTTTTCAATTGTGATTTTAAAAAAATCATTTTTCAATGAATATTGTCTAAAATCATGTTTTAGGCAAAATCCACAATGCAACTAGTTCGGCATATGAAGGGATACAAAGTTTTTTTTATAACAAACGAGACAAATATTTTTAATTCATTTTGATTGAAAAGGGTCTAAAATATTTTTTTACATTCAGCACTAGAAGGATATATGTAAAATAAAACATACAAGTGTTTTCAAACGTGATTTTTTTAAAAGCTTTTTTCAATTAATAATGTCTAAAATCATATTTTAGGCAAAATCCACCATGCAACTAGTTCGGCATATGAAGGGATACAAAGTTTTTTATAACAAACGAGACAAATATTATTTATCATTTTGCATGAAAAGGGTCTAAAATATATATATTTTTTCGTTCAGCACTAGACGGACAGATGTAGAAGACAATATACAAGGGTTTTCAAATGTGATTTAAAAAAAACCTGTTTCCCATGAATATTGTCTAAAATCATGTTTTAGGCAAAATCCACAATGCAACTAGTTCGGCATATGAAGGGATACACCGTTTTTTATAACAAACGAGACAAATATTTTTTATTCATTTTGATTGAAAAGGGTCTAAAATATTTTTTTACATTCAGCACTAGACGGACAGATGTAGAATACATCATACAAGTGTTTTCAAACGTGATTTTTTAAAAAGCTTTTTTCAATGAATATTGTCTAAAATCATGTTTTAGGCAAAATCCACAATGCAACTAGTTCGGCATATGAAGGGATACACCGTTTTTTAATAACAAACGAGAAAAATATTTTTATACATTTTGCATGAAATGGGTCTAAAATATTTTTTTTTTACGTTCAGCACTAGAAGGACATATGTAGAATACATCATACAAGTGTTTTCAAACGTGATTTTTTAAAAAGCTTTTTTCAATGAATATTGTCTAAAATTATGTTTTAGGCAAAATCCACAATGCAACTAGTTCGGCATATGAAGGGATACACCGTTTTTTAATAACAAACAAGAAAAATATTTTTTATACATTTTGCATGAAATGGGTCTAAAATATATTTTTTAACGTTCAGCACTAGACGGACAGATGTAGAATACAATATACATGGGTTTTCAAATGTGATTTAAAAAAACCTGTTTCCCATGAATATTGTCTAAAATCATGTTTTAGGCAAAATCCACAATGCAACTAGTTCGGCATATGAAGAAATACAAGTTTTTTTTATAACAAACAAGAAAAATATTTTTTATACATTTTGCATGAAAAGGGTCTAAAATAAAAAAAAATTACGTTCAGCACTAGAAGGACATATGTAGAATACATCATACAAGTGTTTTCAAACATGATTTTAAAAAAAGCTTTTTTCAATGAATATTGTCTAAAATCATGTTTTAGGCAAAATCCACAATGCAACTAGTTCGGCATATGAAGGGATACACCGTTTTTTAATAAGAAACGAGAAAAATATTTTTTATACATTTTGCATGAAATGGGTCTAAAATATATTTTTTAACGTTCAGCACTAGACGGACAGATGTAGAATACAATATACATGGGTTTTCAAATGTGATTTAAAAAAACCTGTTTCCCATGAATATTGTCTAAAATCATGTTTTAGGCAAAATCCACAATGCAACTAGTTCGGCATATGAAGGGATACAACGTTTATTTATAACAAACAAGAAAAAAATATTTTTTATACATTTTGAATGAAAAGGGTCTAAAATATTTTTTTTTTACGTTCAGCACTAGAAGGATATATGTAGAATACAACATACAAGGGTTTTCAAATGTGATTTTTTAAAAATCCATTTTCAATGAATATTGTCTAAAATCATGTTTTAGGCAAAATCTACAATGCAACTAGTTCGGCATATGAAGGGATACACCGTTTTTTATAATAAACGAGACAAATATTTTTTATTCATTTTGATTGAAAAGGGTCTAAAATATTTTTTTACATTCAGCACTAGAAGGATATATGTAGCATACAACATACAAGGGTTTTCAAATGTGATTATTTTAAAAGCTTTTTTCAATTAATAATGTCTAAAATCATGTTTTAGGCAAAATCCACAATGCAACTAGTTCAGCATATGAAGGGATACACCGTTTTTTATAACAAACGAGACAAATATTTTTTATACATTTTGCATGAAAAGGGTCTAAAAAAAATTTTTTACGTTCAGCACTAGAAGGATATATGTAGAATACAGCATACAAGTGTTTTCAAACGTGATTTTTTAAAAAGCTTTTTTCAATGAATATTTTCTAAAATCATGTTTTAGGCAAAATCCACAATGCAACTAGTTCGGCATATGAAGGGATACAAAGTTTTTTTATAATAAACAAGAAAAATATTTTTTATATATTTTGCATGAAAAGGGTCTAAAATATTTTTTTTTACCTTCAGCACTAGAAGGACATATGTAGAATACATCATACAAGTGTTTTCAAACGTGATTTAAAAAAAAGAATTTTTCAATGAATATTTTCTAAAATCATGTTTTAGGCTAAATCCACAATGCAACTAGTTCGGCATATGAAGGGATACAACGTTTTTTTATAACAAACAAGAAAAAAATTTTTTTTATAAATTTTGTATGAAAAGGGTCTAAAATATTGTGATTACGTTCAGCACTAGAACGATATATGTAGAATACAACATACAAGGGTTTTCAAATGTGATTTTTAAAAAGCCTTTTTCAATGAATATTGTCTAAAATCATGTTTTAGGTAACATCCACAATGCAACTAGTTCAGCATATCAAGGGATACAAAGTTTTTTTTATAACAAACGTGAAACATATTTTTTATACATTTTGCATGAAAAGGGTCTAAAATATTTTTTTTTAACATTCAGCACTAGAAGGATATATGTAGAATACAACATGCAAGGGTTTTCAAATGTGATTTTTTAAAAATCCTTTTTCAATGAATATTGTCTAAAATCATGTTTTAGGCAAAATCTACAATGCAACTAGTTCGGCATATGAAGGGATACACCGTTTTTTATAACAAACGAGACAAATATTTTTTATTCATTTTGATTGAAAAGGGTCTAAAATATTTTTTTACATTCAGCACTAGAAGGATATATGTAGAATACAACATACAAGGGTTATCAAATGTGATTTTTTAAAAAGTTTTTTTCAATTAATAATGTCTAAAATCATGTTTTAGGCAAAATCCACAATGCAACTAGTTCGGCATATGAAGGGATACACCGTTTTTTATAACGAAAGAGAAACATATTTTTTATACATTTTGCATGAAAAGGGTCTAAAATATTTTTTTTTAACATTCAGCACTAGAAGGACATATGTAGAATACATCATACAAGTGTTTTCAAACGTGATTTAAAAAAAAGATTTTTTCAATGAATATTTTCAAAAATCATGTTTTAGGCTAAATCCACAATGCAACTAGTTCGGTATATGAAGGGATACAAAGTTTTTTATAACAAACAAGAAAAAAATATTTTTTATACATTTTGCATGAAAAGGGTCTAAAATATTTTTTTTTACGTTCAGCACTAGAAGGATATATGTAGAATACAACATACAAGGGTTTTCAAATGTGATTTAAAAAAAAAGCCTTTTTCAATGAATATTGTCTAAAATCATGTTTTAGGGAAAATCCATATGAAACTAATTCAGCATATGAAGGGATACAAAGTTTTTTTATAACAAACGTGAAACAATTTTTTTTTTCTTTTTGCATGAAAAGGGTCTAAAACATTTTTTTAATGTTCAGCACTAGAAGGACATATGTAGAATAGAACATACAAGTGTTTTCAAACGTGATTTTTTTAAAAGCTTTTTTCAATGAATATTTTCTAAAATCATGTTTTAGGCAAAATCCATAATACAACTAGTTTGGCATATGAAGGGATACAAAGTTTTTTACAACGAATGAGAAAAATATTTTTTATACATTTTGCATGAAAAGGGTCTAAAATATTTTTTTACATTCAGCACTAGAAGGATATATGTAGAATACTATATACAAATGTTTTCAAATGTGATTTACAAAAATCCTGTTTGCCATGAATATTTTCTAAAATCATGTTTTAGTTAAAATCCACAATGCAACTAGTTTGGCATATGAAGGGATACACAGTTTTTTTTATAACAAACGAGACAAATATTTTTTATACATTTTTCATGAAAAGGGTCTAAAATATATATTTTTTTACGTTCAGCACTAGACGGACAGATGTAGAATACAAGGATTTTCAAATGTGATTTCTTAAAAAGCTTTTTTTAATGAAAATTTTCTAAAATCATGTTTTAGGCAAAATCCACATTATAACTAGTTCGGCATATGAAGTGATACACAGTTTTTTTTATAACAAACGAGACAAATATTTTTTATACATTTTGCATGAAAAGGGTCTAAAATATTTTTTTTTTACGTTCAGCACTAGACGGACAGATGTAGAATACAAGGATTTTCAAATGTGATTTCTTAAAAAGCTTTTTTAAATGAATATTTTCTAAAATCATGTTTTAGGCAAAATCCATAATACAACTAGTTTGGCATATGAAGGGATACAAAGTTTTTACAACGAATGAGAAACATATTTTTTATACATTTTGCATGAAAAGGGTCTAAAATATTTTTTTACATTCAGCACTAGAAGGATATATGTAGAATACTATATACAAATGTTTTCAAATGTGATTTACAAAAATCCTGTTTGCCATGAATATTTTCTAAAATCATGTTTTAGTTAAAATCCACAATGCAACTAGTTTGGCATATGAAGGGATACACAGTTTTTTTCATAACAAACGAGACAAATATTTTTTATACATTTTGCATGAAAAGGGTCTAAAATATATTTTTTTTACGTTCAGCACTAGACGGACAGATGTAGAATACAAGGATTTTCAAATGTGATTTCTTAAAAAGCTTTTTTTAATGAAAATTTTCTAAAATCATGTTTTAGGCAAAATCCACAATGCAACTAGTTCGGCATATGAAGGGATACACCGTTTTTTATAACAAACGAGACAAATATTTGTTATACATTTTGCATGAAAAGGGTCAAAAATATTTGTTTTAACATTCAGAACTAGAAGGATATATGTAGAGTACAACATACAAGGGTTTTCAAATGTGATTAAAAAAAACCTGTTTTCTATGAATATTGTCTAAAATAATGTTTTAGGCAAAATCCACAATGCAACTAGTTCGGCATATGAAGGGATACAAAGTTTTTTTATAACAAACGAGACAAATATTTTTTATACATTTTGCATGAAAAGGGTCTAAAATATTTTTTTTTTACGTTCAGCACTAGACGGACAGATGTAGAATACAAGGATTTTCAAATGTGATTTCTTAAAAAGCTTTTTTTAATGAAAATTTTCTAAAATCATGTTTTAGGCAAAATCCACATTATAACTAGTTCGGCATATGAAGGGATACACAGTTTTTTTTATAACAAACGAGAAAAATATTTTTTATACATTTTGCATGAAAAGGGTCTAAAATATGTTTTTTAACGTTCAGCACTAGATGGACATATGTAGAATCCAATATACAAGGGTTTTCAAATGTGATTAAAAACAAAGCTTTTTTCAATTAATATTGTCTAAAATCATGTTTTAGGCAAAATCCACAATGCAACTAGTTCGGCATATGAAGGGATACAAAGTTTTTTTTATAACAAACGTGAAACATATTTTTTATACATTTTGCATGAAAAGGGTCTAAAATATTTTTTTTTACGTTCAGCACTAGGACATACAAGGGTTTTCAAATGTGATTTTTTTAAAAGCTTTTTTCACTGAATATTGTCTAAAATCATGTTTTAGGCAAAATCCACAATGCAACTAGTTCGGCATATGAAGGGATACAACGTTTTTCATAACGAACGAGAAACATATTTTTTATACATTTTGCATGAAAAGGGTCTAAAATATTTTTTTTTACGTTCTGTACTAGACGGACAGATGTAGAATACAATATACAAGGGTTTTCAAATGAGATTTTTTAAAAAGCTTTTTTCAATGAATATTGTCTAAAATCATGTTTTAGGCTAAATCCACAATATAACTAGTTCGGCATATGAAAGGATACAAAGTTTTTCATGACTAACGAGAAACATATTTGTTATACATTTTGCATGAAAAGGGTCTAAAATATATTTTTTTAACATTCAGCACTAGAAGGATATATGTAGAGTACAACATACAAGGGTTTTCAAATGTGATTTTTTAAAAAGCTTTATTCAATGAATATTGTCTAAAATCATGTTTTATGCAAAATCCACAATATAACTAGTTCGGCATATGAAGGGATACAATTTTTTTCATTACGAACGAGAAACATATTTTTTATACATTTTGCATGAAAAGGGTCTAAAATATTTTTTTTTACATTCAGCACTAGAAGGAAATATGTAGAATACAACATACAAGGGTTTTCAAATGTGATTTCTTAAAAAGTTTTTTCAATGAATATTGTCTAAAATCATGTTTTAGGCAAAATCCACAATGCAACAAGTTCGGCATATGAAGGGATACACTGTTTTTTTTAATAACAAACGAGAAAAATATTTTTTATATATTTTGCATGAAATGGGTCTAAAATATTTTTTTTACGTTCAGCACTAGAAGGATATATATAGAATAAAACATACAAGGGTTTTCAAATGTGATTTCTTAAAAAGCTTTTTTCAATGAATATTTTCTAAAATCATGTTTTAGGCAAAATCCACATTATAACTAGTTCGGCATATGAAGGGATAAAATATTTTTTTATAACAAACGTGAAAAATATTTTTTATACATTTTGCTGAAAAAGGGTCTAAAATATTTTTTTCACGTTCAGCACTAGAAGGACATATATAGAATACAACACACAAGGGTTTTCAAATGTGATTTAAAAAAAAGCTGTTTACCATGGATATTCTCTAAAATCATGTTTTAGGCAAAATCCACAATGCAACTAGTTCGGCATATGAAGGGATACACAGTTTTTTATAACAAACGTGAAAAAAAATTTGTATACATTTTGCATGAAAAGGGTCTAAAATATTTTTTTTACGTTCAGCACTAGAAGGATATATGTAGAATACAACATACAAGGGTTTTCAAATGTGATTTTTTTAAAAGCTGTTTACCATGAATATTGTCTAAAATCATGTTTTAGGAAAAAATCCACAATGCAACTAGTTCGCCATATGAAGGGATGCACAGTTTTTTTTTAACAAACATGAAACATATTTTTTATACAAGATATACAAAACGAGAAGGACAAAGTTTTGAAGGAAGGGAAAGGTAGGAAAGATTACAATAACCTTCCAGTCATTGAATATGTCCGGCCACCCGGAGCAACAGGGCACGAGCCAACCGATCCGGAAACCAAAGAGAGACGAGCAAAAATTAAAGAGGTGAGTGATATTTTATTGTTCTTTATTTTTCATTTTTACATCCACTACAACCAGTATGGCAGCTTTTGGTGTATGTGGTTAGCTAGTTTTGCTTCCCGTACTGCGTTTGCTGTACTGTGTAGCCTAATCGGCAAGTTCCTTGTACACAACACACTGTACTAGTCGCGTGTAGCTCAGTTGGTAGAGCATGGCGTTAGCAACGCCAGGGTTGTGGGTTCGTTTCTCACCGGGGACCAGTATGAAAAAATAAATAAATGTATGCACTCACTAACTGTAAGTCGCTCTGGATAAGAGCGTCTGCTAAATGACTAAAATGTAAATGTAAATGTTATACATTTTGCATGAAAAGGGTCTAAAATATTTTTTTAACGTTCAGCACTAGAAGGACATATGTAGAATACAACGTACAAGGTTTTTCAAATGTGATTTCTTAAAAAGCTTTTTTCAATGAATATTTTCTAAAATCATGTTTTAGGCAAAATCCACAATATAACTAGTTCGGCATATGAAGGGATACAAAGTTTTTATGAATAACAAGAAACATATTTTTTATACATTTTGCATGAAAGGGTCTAAAATATTTTTTTAAACATCCAGCAGTAGAAGGACATATGTAGAATACAACATAAAAGGGTTTTCAAATGTGATTTTTTTAAAAAC